>NW_021703765.1:15974878-16018036 GCF_005190385.1 Monodon monoceros | reverse complement strand
TCTCCATTATATACACTGGAAATCTATGTATTTTGCAACTAACAGTGTATAATGTAGTTCGTTCTGGAGTTGGAGGTCTGACCTCTCCGTATGGCCAAAGCCATTTGAAGATCAGAAACTTTGGAGGCACCTTGTACCCTTTTCCACATTCACCCGGTGGCCAGGCCCTGCCCCTTTTGCCTCCTGCGGTGACCCCTCCCCTCTTGTCCTCCCGCCACTGCTGTGGCCAACTTCTTATCCAGGGCAGTAGTGTCCTAACTGGTTAGATGGTTAACCACCTCCAGACTGACTCTTCTAGTCCATCAACCTGCTCGCATTTCTCACCTTACATATCTCTTTGGTTCCATCCCCTCACCCCCCTCAAACATTCCCAGGTACAGGGCACTTCTCTAGACCTTTATTCCCCGTTGCCCCTCGAGGATGCCCTCCCCCACTTTCCTGACAGTCCCTGGCTAACAAGTCCTTTACTCCCTTGCACTGTTTCCTCTACCCCCGCCATCGTACCTGCATGTGTCTGCAGATCTGTCTTCTCTCAAGCAAGGTTGAAAATTTTTAAATTCAAAGACAGATTTTCAGAATAATCTGTTAACACAGTGATTATATACTTGGCTTCTTTTACTTTAAAAATGTTTATCAACGTGAGGGAGTCCAAAGTAATCTGGCCCTTGCTGTCAGAGAGCTTACAGTCTAGGGAGAGAGACAGGTATGGAAAAGATACATGCAAGACAGTATGTACCAATTATGGAAGTAAGAGTTCAAACCAAGAGGAAGACAGAAATGGATGAAAGCTACTGCTTCCCACAATCGAGAAAGCCTGAAAGCTGCAAAGGAAGAGAGGGGTGAATGGGGTCTTGAAGAATGCGTGGGGCTGAGGTGGCAGGCAGAGAGGGCATTTCTAGCGAGAAGGCTTGGAGGAGAGAAAAATCTCAGGCAAGTGGGCCTGTGTTAGTGGTTAGGTGAGTGGCTGAGTAGAGACGAAGTGGGGCTGGAGGGGTGGGTTGAAGCAGGTGTGTAGATGCTATTTGCTAGGGTGTCAGTAGGCATTTCTCGTTCGTGCGGGGTCTGGGGGAACGTCTCCGCCACGTGAGGGCTGGGATTTTGCATTGTTGCCGTGACACATGACATGGTTGACTCTGCTTGATTTAATAAGAATTTGTTTTATGCTCTAAATCAGGAGTCAGCAAACTTTTCCTGTAAAGGGCCAGATAGTATGTTAAGCCTCTGTTTAGAGCCTGTTTAGAACAGACCCCGCATTATACACCGTTAGTTGTGAAATACACGCATTTCGAGTGGAGAGAAAGCCTCTGAATTTCTTGGTCTCTGCTTTAAGCTGGGCGAAGTGTTCTTGGCAGGATTCCGCACCCTCCATCCCTGAAGCCTGCCCTGCAAACAGGCCTCCCGTTCAACTCCTCCAACTCGGGGTGTGCGGTGTACTAGGTATGCCTCTGTGTTTACAGTGTGATTGTTTGCCTGTTCTCCTGGGTAATGAAAAGAGGACCTGTGGGGCTGGCCTGGTTAGGAAAGCTTTCCTGGCAGGGGCAGTGGGGAGGGTAAGTGGAGAGAAAGGGGGAAGGTTTGAGCTGGGCTGTAGCGTTGAGTTTAATCTGAATAAACAGTGAAAAGCTGGCGGGCACTGCAGAGAGGTAGCTTGGGTGGGAGGACCTGGCACGGCAAGGATCGAGGAGGCACAAATAAGATAGGTCTCTGGGGGCTGGTAAATCGTGTAGACTTTTCCTTAAGACAGGCTGACTTCTGCAGCCTTTCCAGAAAGTTGCTGGTGTGTTTTCACTAGGAACTTACCAGTGCCAGGGATGGGGGCAGGGGGGCGGCGGAGGGAATTGGAAATGAGGGCTGAAGCTGAGAAACAGTCCTTTCAACTTATTGTAGGTACATTGTTTTTTCCTGTATTCAACCACAATTAATATATGTTAATCGTGGAAACATTCAAAAGTAAAAAAAAAAAAACAAAAAAACCCACAGAATCACTCGTAGTCCCACCACCAGAGATAATCACTGTTTATTCTCTGCTACCTATGTGAGAGGCATTGAAAAGGTGAACAGAGGAATTTGGTAAAAGGATAATCAAAAAATGACTTCTTTCATAATTAACTGCTTTCCACTTATGTGCCACTTCCTGAACTCTGCTCTAATTCAGTTCTTTTTTTTTTTTTTTTTTTTAAATCGGGAAGGAATAGCCCCGATGGAAATGGTGAGACTTACAGTGGAATACGTTAGCACGGCTGTGCAATGCAGAATGTTAAAACCTTCTGAAGTGGCTTTTGTTTCTTGTTCTGTGACTCGCCCACTCTGTGGCACATTTTTCATCACGTTTTTCTCTCAACTTCTACCCTCATGTTTCCCTTCTTTATATTATGCAGTCTCTTTTCATCACTAGGTAATGAGTTCTCCTCCTCTCCGTGCCTACAATGTTATAGATAAGCCATGTTTCATAAACGAGTCAATAAAAATTTCCCCTAACCTTTGGAAAATTGTTTTAGAGGAAAAATAAAAAAACCTTATTCCCCCTTAGTATATTACAACTGACCTATTGGAGCAATATTAAAATTAAGAATTTTAAGAAACATAATCTTTAATTAAAAGGTAAAGTTGATAGACGTGTCTATTTTACAATTCCAACAGTATACCCATGTGAGTAGTACATAGTTTCTGCTTGCTTATTTTTCCATCTGATCCTCTCATTTCTGGCAATAAGGAGTATTTTCTAACCTGGTTAAAATGCTGTCCATTAGCTGGTAAATCTGGTGCTGCCACCTCAGAGGAGAGGCAGGAACTCTTTCTTAAAAAGGAGGATTGAACTACTTCTCATTATCTTATGTGGCCCATTATTCATCTATCTGATTTTAAAATGGCACTGAAAAAAAATAAAATAAAATGCCACTGAAATTTATACTCCAAGAAATTTAAGTGAGCGTGGTTATTAATTGCAAAAAAAAAGGTTTGTGGAATATTAATTGCAGTTATTGAAATTAAATAAAAGGTCAGTCAGTCCATTTTGGATCAGTCCAGTGGATTTAAATTAAAAAGTTACACCTACTGAAAGGTCAGATGAATGAACAAGTGAATTTTGCTCTGTGCAGCTTATCTCAATGAGCTGACCCGACGGACTGGGTCTGTTTAGCTCTCTTGCAGGCTTTGGTGTCTCAGTTGGGTTTGAACACTCCCAGTGGGTGGGGCACAGTAGCTCAGACTGGTGTGACATTCTGCAATTAGGCCTGTTAACTTTATATGAGCTCATGAACTGGATTTCCCTCTCCTGGTTACGTATAAAAAAGAGAAACCCAAGGCACTATGGAGAGCATGATTTCAAAGTAGGAAATTCCCATCTGTCTCAGGTTGGGTTGTACTGCAGAAACAAAATCTCAGTGGCTTAGACCGTGAAGATTTATTTATTTACTTTTGCTCATGATAGATGTCCAGCATTTGTTAGCAGGGGAGCAGTGCTCAGTGTGGTCACCAAGAGTCCCCAGGATGATGACAGGTAACGCCCGGGATGGTGTGCTTCCACCACCCCTGCCATGGGGGAAGAGAGCACGGCGAATTGCACGTTGCTCTTAAAGGCTCTGCCTAGAAGCCGCAGACATCACTTCGTTGGCTAAAGCAAGTCGTGTTGGCTGTGCCTAACTTCACATCGAAGCAATGCGTGTCTGCCATTGCCCAGATGGAGGAGAAGTGGGATATTGGAGAAGAGCCTTTAGGACTCAACTGCTACCCTTTTATCCACCTTAATGGTCATGAGGCTTTGGGGCAATAGCAAAATCCTTCCTCTTACAAAGGTCCCAGCAGTCAGTCCCCCAGCCAGCTGTTGATGCTGCGCACCATACGCTTGACTTGTGAGAAATCCCTTTTGAGAAAGTGGCTTCCCTACCCATTTCACCATTATTAATTGTTATGGTCTGAATTGTGTCCCCCCCAAAAGTTATGTTAGGTCCTAACCCCGAGAATATAAAAACGTGACCTTATTTGGAAACAGGGTCTTGGCAGACATAGTTCAGATTGAATCGGGTGTGCGCTGATCCAGTATGCCCGGTACCTGTATAAAAAAGGGAACTTTGGATACAAACGGGGAGAAATGCCATGTGAAGATGAAGGCGGAGCTCAGGGTGATGCAGCAGAAGCCAAGGATGCCAGAGGTTGTCAGCAGACCGCCTGAAGCTTGGGGAGAGGCCTGAAACGGAGCCCGCAGAAAGAACCCACCCTGCTGACACCTCGATCTTGGACTTCCAGCCTCTGTGACAATGAGACAATACATTTCTGTTGGTTAAGCCACCCAGTTTGTGATACTTTGTTATGGCAACCTTAGCAAACTAATTCACTAATCAA
The DNA here is from genome assembly GCF_005190385.1 of Monodon monoceros. NCBI lineage: Eukaryota > Metazoa > Chordata > Mammalia > Artiodactyla > Monodontidae > Monodon > Monodon monoceros. The sequence goes on along the minus strand of NW_021703765.1, from coordinate 16,013,695 downwards.
TATACTTAAAAAAAATTCTCCCTGGGCCTGGCAGGCAGACCTACTGGGGAAACCAGAACAAGGGCCACCTTGGGAAAGTTGGATGAATTCTAGCCAAGATGACGTGTGAAGCTGCTTACAGAGAAACTCTGTTTGCATAACCTTGATCCCCCATCTCGGAAGTAACTTTTAGCAAATGTTTCTCGTGTCTCAGCCCTGGAAGCAAAGAGTAAAATATGTTAGCAGGAACTCCGTATTAAGAAGAAGAAGAGGAATTTAGGGATGGTAGTAGCAATATGAATAATCTATCTTAATCATACCATTTTCGGTGGTTATCAGTGTAGAAAAAGTTCCTGTGGGATAAAAAGCTTTGGGAACTGGAATTGCTTTTGTCAGTGATGGGGGAAGGGAGAATTGTATATCCGCAGACATGCCGGCAGCTTCCATCAGTGATTATCTCCATTGTTGTGGCAACATCTGGTCTGTTGGACAGGGTGATTTTGCATCATCTTGTTATTCTCAGTAAAGATGGTTTGTCGAATACTTAATTTTATTGCTTTGAAAAACTTTTATATAATTGATGCTTCCAGTTTAAACTATTTTGCTAAACCATATGTCTGGATATTTTATTTAATTGTGGACCTGCTTTTTCACCGTTGCCATAGAGAAAAATGCCGTGGACATTGTTCGGTTATGGGTAACTCAGTGAGTGATTGGTACTGCTGCATGGCTGGGTACCAGGCCGGTACTTGTACTTGTAGGCGCTGGTGATCTGCTGTGCTTCTCCATGTGTGTGTTGTTGTGGGGCGTTCTTATGCTCGCTCTCCCTTCTATACATGCACTACACACGCGTGCACACACGCACCCACACACACACTGTCCCTTGCACACATGCTACTATATTTCAGAGTCAAGAGCTATATAATTTTAGGGACTTCCCTGGTGGTCCAGTGGTTAAGAATCCATCTTGCAACAACGCAGGGGATGCTGGTTCAATCCCTGGTCGGGAAACTAAGATCCCACGTGCCTCGGGGCAACTATGCGCACCGCAACTACTGAGCCCACACGCCACAACTAAGACTGGATGCAGCCCCCCAAAAAAGAAAAACAACTATATAATTTAAAAAATTCTGAGTAGATGCTTTAAGCAAAGGATTTCTTAATTGATCAGTGCTAGAAAAGAAGGTGCTAGACGGTTGCCAAGATATCCTTTTTGCAGTTTCCCCCTTCCTACTGTTTGTGAACCCCAGATTTTGTGTGTGTGCTTACCACATGCTTCTGGTGCTGAGGCCTGTGGACGGGTGGTAGAATGGTTTATGTCTCCAGTAAACAGACCCATTCAGAGAGTTCCTGAGAAGCCAACTCACCAGTGAAATGATGTACACCGGTGTGTTTTGAAGCACAAAAAATCCACATCAGTCTAATGCATTCTTGATGCCCTTCTATGCACAGATTGGTTGTGCTGTGAAATTTTAAAATTTCAAAATGGTAGAATTCATATTCAAGTCCACATGTGTTCCAATGATACCTTGCTTTTTTTGTGAAGATTTGTGTTTCTTTATTTTACTGGATCTTTTAAAAAAGGCAAGTCATATCTGCTTATGTTTGCATAACCACCATAAGTGCTTTTCAAAGTTAATACATGCTGTTCTGTTAGTAAATCCTTTAACTGTTTTAAAGTTAGTAAATTCTAGTCTTTTTTGCAGATACATGCATTATCCTGAAATTATATGCTGCCCAAACTGTTGTTGAAATACTTTGTTCTAACTGACTGAATACTTCAGACTTTCGTTATAGCCACCAAAGAAGTGAATATAAAGCAAGAATACTTTTTGAAAAAATTTCTTATTCAGGGGTTAAATAAATGCTACAAGTTGGTTCATCTTTTGCTAAAGAGTAGTAAGAACAGAACCTGAACTCATTGGAAGGGAGCCGTTTTAGGCAAACATAATTATCCTGCTTTTGAAACTTAATTGCAAAGCGTCTCTTGGCTGTGATGTTGCAAAAATTGACTTAAAGATTCAGGTCGAGATTGGAAGTGGCAAAATAATAACTGGAAAGAATCAGAGAGCCATTTCTTTGTAATTGGGGATCATCTCTTAGAGTTTCTCTTGACAGCTAACATGAAAATTGGTCTGCAGGTCTGTGGCTGGGTGGTTTTCAACACAAAATCTCAGCGAAACGACTGATGGGCCCTTTCTCCTTCTACCCCTGACTTAGTTTAGGGATTCTAAAATCTGTTTGCTTTGAGAAATAGAGAACTTTCTGTTCTTACACCGTTGCAGCATTTCCTCCGGATACTGTAGTATTGTTCGGAATTATAGTTAAACAGTTTTCGCATACTTCTTTTGGCACTACTTAGTGGTTGCCCCTGGGCACGTGTGTCCATGACTGATCCTGCGAAATCATTCTCTTTGTTTACAGTGAACTTGGACCATTGCCCCGACATCATCATGTCGGTTTCCAGGGAGGCCCTGCTTCTGCCTCATGTATCTCTAGTGGATTATTATGTAGCAAGGATTGTAGAATTTTTTCTCTTCTCTAACCAGATGACTGCTTGGGTTTATTGTTGACTTGCTTTTCCATTTTCTCTCTGTTTGTTCCCATTATGTAACCAACTAGTAGAGCCATCTCCCTGTTACGAAGCTGCTCTGCTCAAGTAACACTGCGCACGCTCACAGGGGAAGGCTTTTACTTCAGTTATAATGAGCAGTTCTTCATCAGCATTCTTACTTTACTCTAGACGCTGATTCAAAGAACTGCGATTTGTTCCTTAAGTTTCACTTTTATTTTGTTTAGAAATTCTCTGAATTGATCTGGATAGCAATATAGTAAGGGAAGCAAAATATGAAACTTAAGCCATTGGAAAGGCTGTTTTGGACACGGTGGATGCTAGCTTTGAGTGGCTCACTGCATTTTTCATAGCAGAGACGTCATTAGCAATTTACTAACATGAAGTATTTCTAAACATCCTTCCCTGTGTCTGGCTCTGCTAATGGCTGTGATGGGGGGAATTTAAGTAGAATAAATGGCCTCTGCAATCAAGAAATGCACATGCTGTTTGAAAAGATAAGACTTGCCTACCAAACATTAGATAATAAGTCTTTGTTTTTGGAATTTTATTAAAATTAAGGCTGAATGTGTGTATATATACCTGTGTTGAAAAGCAGGTTAAGACATATCCTGAAAAAGTTTTGCCTCAACGATGAGAGTAAATTAGTGCTCTTAAATCTACTCTTAGCCTTCTCGTTTACTTAAAGTAAATGAGGAAAAAATACAGAAACTCAATTCATAGTATAGTAAGTTACCAGAGCTTTATAAACAGCTCTCCTGACAGCTGTAAGTTTTTGGTTTTTTGAGTTTATACTGATTTATTACATTTTCCCTTTCCAGTAAGCCTGTGGACATCTCTTTGCAATCCGATTGATTGTAGCAGAGTTCCTGTGTCATTTTTGGTCATGTGCAGAAATATCCTCAAGATGACATCCTTGTTTGGTTGGCCTATGGATGTATTAAATCCCCACTCTCCCCTCTGTAGTTTTCTTCCCATTAATTTTTTTGGTCTTAAGAAGAAGTCATAAGAGGATAGTTACTTGGGGCTCCTTGAATTAATTTCTAGTTAGCCGAATTGCTCACCAACTTCCATTCTTACTTGCTGGGTAACAGCTTTCAGGCGCGCCAGATTTCTTTAGATTTATCTCAATTTCGTACTGATTCTTAACACTGCTGCTTTTTCTTTTCCATCTAATTCTGGGCCCCTTTGAATCCCCTTAATCCAGCTCTGATCACATTATTAGCTACGGCAGAGTCATTGTGGTGAACTCCAATTAGCTTTCTTCTTGTTAGAAACAGTAGACATATTTCTGTTTTCATTATTCTGCCCACACCTTGAAAGAAGTTTGTAAATGGCAAAGGTGTTTGTGAAGATGCTGGGTGACTTTCTGGGTTATATGTTGGTTCTTTCTTGCCTTTTCTTTGCCTCATTTTCACTCATTTGCTCAGACTTAACATCACTTACCACCTAGTATTTGTATTGAAGGTAATAGACAGTAAATGCTTGTTGACTGAATGAATGAATTAAATATGCCTGAAGTACTTGATAGAAAAACTCACCTCTTATTATTTGTCAGTTCCAGGGAGGATGGCCTTGTATATTAGCAGGTTTTTCTGCGAACGCCTACATTTTGCCGTGTTATAGGACTTCATATAGGACTTCATATAGTTGTTGCTATTGTTTTGTTTTCAGGAAGGTCAGGAGTAGGTGTACCTCCTTGGCTAGATGGGGTTCAGTATTCTGAGTTGTCTGTTGGGAATGTTTGGACAATCCTAATTGTCCGGATTGTTAGGGCAAAAAGTCCACTAGGCAAATTTACATGTTTTGCCTTCTAGGTTTTTCTAACCTACGGTTACTTTCCACCCCTTCAATGAGGCCTTTCCCTGAGACCAGGCTCAATTAAGATAGAAAGAAAAATTGATAATAGATTACCTGTAAAATTGATGGAATGAATAGTCAGCTCTCATTCCGTCCCATTCAGTCATACTGGATGTTTCTAACTCCTATTTAGGAGAAGTTCTAGATCAGTCCAGTTTTTTTCTGGAAGTGGGGAAGTCAGTTTTGCATAGATATTAAAACCTGTCCTCCTTTTTCAAATGATTCTTTCCAAGAATCAAATATTTTTAATGAAGCAAATTTACGGAAGCAGAATGTAGAAATTAAATATTAGAAGAACTGTATTTCTAGTGGGTCGATACCTCATTCTTTCAGCCCTTTACCCTCTAAATCTTATTCAAACAAACATGTGTTAATAAGCTGTTTTCCTGCTTACACAGTAAATAGAACATTATTTATTAAGGTGCAGTCTCCTCGCCTCTGAAAAAATTTAACTTCTTTTATAAGTAGCTATACACAGTTTCCATACCTTACGTTCTTAATTATTTATACGATATTTCAGAAATATTGGAATATTTTGCATGTAGGTGCACATTCTTGCCCATACAGGGTCCGTGTTTACAGTCACCACAGGTGTATTTAAGTATAAGGTAAGGTGGTAAAGAAGAGAAATTGTATTCATCAGGATCTTTACATATCCAATTCTGAAGTTTTAAAAATAGTACATAGTCATAATTTAGGTATATATAATGAACTCTACTAACAGTCACTGAGTATATGCCTATAGAAGTACTCTTCTGCAGACTGTAAGCAGATACACCCTGTTCCTCAGTGTTTCGGCAGTGTGGTCAACATTCCAGTAAAGGCGCCATATTTGAGGCGTCAATCTGACGTCTGCAAAAAGTGCTGTCCTTTTCTGAAAAATGAGTTTTATATAAAGTATTTAAAAAATACTTTATATACTTCATATAAAATGAATTAATTTTAATTTTGTTAACTTGTTTGCACTTAATTTTGTCACAGACTTCTGTCAGTGGATGGTGTCTTAAAGAGAAAGGCATCCTATGAAAATAATTAACAGTCCTTATGTAGTCTATACTCTTTATCTCACGGACATAGTGGCCCCTAGCAGAAAACAACCTGTCTCAGTATGTGGGAGAGTGAAGCCCAGCACACTGAGGATTTCCTAAAGGTAATGATAGTCCCAGCAGCTTGGAATGTTGACTTGGTGATGCGTCGCATACGGTAGTGCTAATTGAGACAGGTCAGTTTGGGTAAACAGTCGAATATGGGACACCACTAAGGGCTCTGCTGGACACTGGAGCTGCAGTGATGAAAACATGAGCTGTTCCTCATGTGCATCACCTGCATTTGGAAATTTCCGTGGTTTGAGGGTCATGTATGGGGGCCAATAGAAGTTTTCCCAGAAGTCCAAGCATATAATATGAGAACATTGGATTTTTCTGTGACCATAATGATATAACCTTTTTATTGGCCCAGAATGAGCAACTGCAGGCTAACATTTACACAAAAGGAATTTAATGTGCCGATAATATTTAATTGAAGAACTAGAAGAGCTATTTTAAAACATTTCCTTCTATGACTTTTTTACTGGACACTTCTGGTTTGACATTGTTCAGGTTTAACTTTGTCCTCATTTAACTTTATCCTGTACAAATGCTAAGGAGCTTAATAAAGGTCTACATGATCAAAAAGGCAGCTCTTAACCCAGCATGAAATTCCAGTCTCATTTATTTTTGCTTGCCCTCTGCCAAAGAATTCAGACAACTGCCTGCTTGACTTACAAATAGAGGACAAAGCGTTGATCAGCAATTGTGTTTAAAATATGGAGTGGAAATAAGTTTATGTAAAATAAATCCACAAGAAGAAAGAAAGTGGAATATACGTATCTCCTCTAGTATGTGCCTCCTGCCCATGGAGTCCACTGTGTGAAATTGGGGGTTGGGATCTTACAGGGGCCATCAGCCCTGCAAGGTGACGTTTGCCCCCATGATCATGAGTTCACGTCTGTACTACAAGGCATCTGAATAAATTGAAGTAATTGAGTTCTGACTTTACGTAGCAGAATCTAAGCCTCTGTTCACACTGCTTTTCATGTTCTTAGGCTACACATAAATATTTGATATATAGTTTTGCAGAATGAGGTCTAACAGAGTTTTGTAGGGCAAATTTCCATTGGCTTCCTTATGCATTATGTTTTGTCCAATAGAAAACATCAGACTTGGTAGACAGTTGACTCACTGTGTCGGGGTTTTCATTGTGGTGAGTGTCCTTTTACATAAGTTGTGTGTGTGTGTGTGTGTGTGTGTGTTTGCCCATGTCTGGGTTTTGCTTGGAAGAACGATGAGTAAGGTAAGGGCAAAACCCGTTTGCTCTTCCTAACACAGATGGTGGGAAGAAAACTCTTACAACCGCTAACAAAACAAAATAACGCAAGAAAAAGGCAATAATCATGTGCCTAGTTCATATTCCAGATTCATTTACAGCTGAGCATCATCTTGAATATTACAAGGAAATAGGCTTTAAAATCAAATTACTGTAGAACTTTGCTAATTCATGCTTGACTAATTTGCCCACCCCAGTCGTTCTCACTGAAGTCTTGCGGATCTTCTGTGACTTTGAGAAAAATTTGATAGTAGACTGTGGAGAAGGCTCCTGTTACTTCTGTTGTTGTTGTTGTTGTATAATTAGTTTTTTTATTTTTGGCTGTGTTGGGTCTTCGTTGCTGCACGCGGGCTTTCTCTAGTTGTGGCGAGCGGGGGCTACTTTTCACTGCGCTGTGCAGGCTTCTCATTGCGGTGGCTTCTCTCATTGTGGAGCACAGGTTCTAGGCACGCGGGCTTCAGTAGTTGTGGCTCGCGGGCTCAGTAGTTGTGGCTCGTGGGATCCAGAGCGCAGGTTCAGTAGTTGTGGCGCACGGGCTTCGTTGTTCCGCGGCATGTGGGATCTTCCTGGACCAGGGCTTGAACCCGTGTCCCCTGCATTGGCAGGCGGATTCTTAACCACTGCGCCACCAGGGAAGTCCCTCCTGTTACTTGTTATTTCTGGGTTCATTGTGGAAAATGTAGTGATATACCTTAAGGTATCATAAACAAATAAAAGAGAATATACATCTATCTGCCAAACCCTCAAGAGAGGGAAAACATGTGCTGAAAAGCTTGGATTCGATTTTCTTCCTTATTTTTGATTGTAGGATTTTTTTTTAATGCACAAAATAGAAATGTGAGCAATTGTGAGTAGTCTCCTAGTTTAAGAAAACCTACCATAAAATTTCATATTGTACAGTAAAATTTCATTTATTTATTTATAAAAATTTTTTAATGTCTTGAATTTGTTACAGTATTGCTTCAGTTTTATGTCTTGGTTTTCTGTCCACGAGGCATGTGGGATCTTAGCTCCCCGATCAGGGATTGAACCCGCACCCCCTGCACTGGAAGGCAAAAGTCTCAACCACTAGACCGCCAGGGAAGTCCCTGTACAGTAAAATTTTAAAAGCACTAAACTATGGAGAGAAGTATCAGGCAGTTTATGTAAGGCCGTGAGGTGGGCATTAACATGATTTAGTACTAGTTTTATGACAGAATTTTGTTGTATAAGGAAGGAAAGAAAAGGGAGAGACTTAACTGTGTTGTACAGTTTAGTGTCTACTTAGACCTTTGGTTTGCTGCTTGCAAAATAAAATGTTTTGGTTAAATATTGATTTTTATTTCCAAAACCCTATGGTAGATGCTAACCAAATATATACCAACAGCACCGTTGAGGGCTTTTTAATATCGAGGTCCCAGTGAAAATGTGTTTTAAACCTTGAACGTTCGCTGCGTCACTTTCTCCGCAGTCTAGATGAATATCACTAACTTGCCACCGAAATAGCTGAAAGGCTCAGCTAATGACTGGCTTGTACCCTGTCCAGTTATAAAATCGGAGTGTCCGATGAACAGTGTTCCAGTTATGCCGTGTTCTCAGCGTAGATGCAGCTTGATTCCTTGCACCGCGCGTCTAGAGGCACAAATGTAAGTAACCACACAAAAGACCGGACCCATGATTCGGCACCACATCCGGGGTTTAGGTATCGTTATAATCAGAAACGTTTGCTATTTTATTCTGACAATTGAAACATTCCTGCTGCAGTACCACTACGTTAATGTGCGTATTCATTTATCTAGATGACATGTAAAAATAAATGAATGAGTGGCCCACGGTGCCGCAGTGATGAGTGCTAGATCGGTTGTGAATGTTTTCCCAAGTAAACATAACAGATTGCTAATGGTTACAGGTGATTGCTTTGCGTGTCAGCTAGCTCCGATTCAAGGCTTTGGGCCCAGTCACTGCGCTCCCAGGTGTGTCTCGGAAGGCTCTGCTGGAGAGCGGTGGGAGGAAGGGGCAGCTTTCTGTCTCGGGGAGTTGCTGATGACTCCGGGTGCTCCTGGCTTGCGTCCCTGGGAGGCATGGCCAGTAAGACGTCAGGTCTGGAGAGGGAAAAAGGTCAGGAACCAGTGAGCCTAAGCATGCCATTTACTGAATTCTTAATATTTTGATGACTAGAATCTGCTTTTCCGAGTGCTTTTCAAATAAGTTTCCGGGCAGAAGTGTGCTTTGCACACATTCTGCAGAGCACGCCTCTCGAGGTATAAGATGAATCAGTCGCGCACACTCAGAGCCTGTTCCTTCAGCTCCGGTAACCGCTGATGGTGACTGCAGCTGAAGCAAGAGAAGCCTTTAGTGAGGAGGGGAGGAAGCCGCCACGGGACACCTCGTCACCGCCAAGTCTTTATCGAGAGTCCTCAGTGTCCAAGGCAGGAGAATGTCTTCTACGGATTTTACACGTTTTAGGGTTACCGGAGTTGTAAAATCCCCTGAAATCTGTATGTGCTAAGTGTGAACATCTGTTCAGCTCTTGGCGAGTTTTCAGGTTCTCCCTTAAATTACCTGAATTTGCTCTCCTGAACCTGAGGTCTTACCGCAGCACTGTATCCCAATGATACTCATGGTTTCCATAATAAAATTAATTGACTTTCATGCACTTCATTCCTTATTCATCAATTTCCCACGTAACAATTAAAAGTGGCATGTTTAATATGCATCCCTCTGTACTATTAAAACATCCATAACTGCTAGCTATCCTGCTAGCTAGCTAGATACTTTAATAAATTAATACTATTATAAACCCATAGATTGGCGTTAGACTCTGGTTGCTTGGAGCCTGTTACATGCTTGGCACAAAGCAGGCACTAAATAAATATTTGTTGAATGAATAAATGATTGAATGAAGAAGCAAAGAAATGACTAATGGACCAACCACTTATCGTACAGTTTAGTAATCAGGAAGTTCAGTAGGGAAGTACAGTGACCAGATTTCTTTTGCAAATCTTATTAGTGCAAAGGATTTGTTATTAAATATAGATCCACCTTCATTGTTTGACTGGATAGCCTAAAATAGATCCAAGCCCATTGTTTGACTGGGCTTCATAAACGCAGGATAAAATAGATTATACTTCCCGTCATCTGCATGATGCACTGCTATTGCTGACGAAATCCCACCCTTGGCAAATGTGAAACAATAACCAGCATGAAAGCTTGGAGGTTCCTCCACATGTATGTAAACAACCTCGGCCAGGCTCAGAGCTGGTAGAGCATCTAAAAATAGATAGATAATCCCTTATCTTGTTGCATGTGAAAATAGTGTTTATGTTAAGGCAACATTATTAGAAATGATGTGTGAGAAAAGAATCCTGGCAATGTCTTTTACAACTTAGAGCGAGAAAATACGTTAAGGTGACTTTGAAGCACAGGATTTAGCACTGCTGGAATGTGGAGCAGAATTGTAGCCAGTTTCTCTTTGATGAAAAACTGTTCGTTTGTGCAGACATGTAATATTCTGTCCCATGGAGACTTGTCCCTTGCCCACAAAGTGGCGCCCTGTTTTTCCACTGGATGTCCACTGAGAAACACACTGGTGGTGATGGTCCTTGAAAAAGAGAGGTATATTGGGACACCCCCAAATCTTACTGGCTTAACGCACAAGTTATTTCTCACTCATGCTGCATGCCAACATGGGTCAGCAGGCATGCCCATCCACGTGGTCACTCGGAGACCCAGACAGACAGAAGGTTGCACAGGAGCCCAACTCGGAGGTGCCACTTGTCACCTCTTCTCAGACTGCACCGGCCAAAACTAGTAATATGGCTCTGCCTGAGGCTGGGACACGTAGTCTTCTCTGTGTCGAGGAAGGAGAGAGAACTGCTCAGTGCTGAGCGGTTTTTGCAATTGGTGAGTAACATTCTCATATTAAAATCAGTTAATGAGAGTGTGGCATAATAAATCCAGCACCATGTTTTTCAGGTTTAAATGGACTAGTTTAATTTGTCTAAGTCCATGTCAAGTGGCCATTTCCTGAGCCCTGAGAATAATGGATCTGGTTCATTTTCCCACTGTACCAACTTAATTGGCATACAATGCATGGAATCTGACCCGTGGTAGAATCCTTGCCTAAGAAGGGCAGCACTCATTTCTGTTTGGTATTTTCCAGTAAGCTCATTTGATATATCAATTTTTAAAGCTAGAGCGTAGCTGGGTGAAACTAAGGACCAAACAAAAAGTGCCGCAAATGATCGTTGGTAAGTGAAACAAGAATTTTCAGGGGTTTTTTTTGCCCCCGTGGATACGGTGAACATGGCCAGCAGCTGGTTGTAACCAAGGTAAAATGTATTTAATTTTCCCCTTCCCTCTTCGCCTTCAAACCACAGCACGCACGCACGCACGCACACACGCACGCGTGCACGCACGTGACCTGCTTATTTAGAACGAAGCAATCCAAGTTGTCTTCTCTTACCTGGGATATAACCAATTTGAGAAGCTAGAGTGAGTAAGCCAGGTAGCCGTGAATTGCCTATCATCTCCAAGTGCAGAAAGTAACATGAAAGATCGCAGGTCTGGGGGTTCACCAGAGGCACCTCAGTTCACAGCTCTAAAGCAGAGTTAGAACTGGAACTCGTAGTTGTTGGGTGCCGACCAGTGAACCCGGTGGCTTTCACCCGTGAAGGCACACAGAAAATTAAACTGAGGAGTGTATCCCCCTCAGTTCCAAGGGTCCGCCGGGACTCCTCAGATGAGCTGCCCTTGAGTGATTTCCTGAACCTCGTCCTGCCTTCTCACTGCTGCCTCGGTGACTCCCCATTTCCCTCCAGTTGGACTCCAGATGCCTTTGGTGCTCCAGGCCTTCCACCGTCAGGTCACCGTGCCTGGGGGTAGCACTTTCCCTTGGGCTCTCCTGGGTTTTCCCCGATCTGCAGAACCCTCCTCTGGCTCTGCCTGAGACGGGGCCTCCCTCCTGCTCTCTTCTCCCCGGGCGCCTCACCCCTCAGCGCCCCGTGGGCCATCCCCACCCAAGTCAGTGCTTTATTCTTGCCTTGCTTGTGGCTCATATTACACTCTATCTTGCAGTCTTAGATATTTCTATATATATTTCTCCCTTTACCTCCCTTTACCTAAGCTCTTATGAGGTCAAGGATTTTTTTATGCATTTTCTTATACCCTTATTGTCTAGTATAGTGCTTTATATCTGATTAAATGCTCACTAAGTATTGAATGAATTTATCGTATGTTAGTTTTTAGCACAAACAAGTGTATGGAGTGTTAGTTCACCATTATTAATATTCTTTGCATGCTTAGATTACATACAATGTACTTAGTAACTGAATGCTTAAAATGTTGGATTGGCCAAAAAGTTCGTTCGGGCTTTTGGCAAGCTGTTACAGAGAAATCCGAACGAACTTTTTGGCCAACCCAATAAAATTTAATCTGAAAAGTGAGATCTTTTGACCCATAGAACATTTATCTTAAAAACAAAGGAATTGATCCTCGTGTAATTTTTTATTCTCTTTTATAAGTTTAGTGTATTGGGAGCCTGAAAGTAACACTGACTTTGGAGAAGGGTGTACCTAAAGTAATATTTTTCTCTGAAATCATTTTGCTGGGTTATTTCATATCCAACTGGGTGATGTCCAGGAATTTGAGACTAGTGGTTCAGACAAACTTGTCAAACAAGACAAGAAAAATTGTACTTAGCCAGAGAAAAATTAGTTGATGGTTACCTGGTACATGCTGTGCATGGGTTTGTTTTTCATTTGGGGGGTAATTGCATCCTTGGATTCTTCCATAACTGTTGAATCATGTTTCGTAATAAAATTATTTTATGAAGCTAAGATGAGAAATGGCTTGTTCTGTTCCTGGCAGAAGCAGTGCCAGTGTAGTTAATGCACCAGCCTAGCTGGGTTTTAATTTAAAAAAACAAATTATCTTAAAAGAGTAATAAATACCCCTTTGGAATAGCAAGAAGGTGTCAGCTGTTGATATGGGGTTATTATTGTGTGCTTAGATGTCATTAGAAAGCACAGTAATTTTAATAACCCAGGTTGTGTACAATAGAGCTCTTACTTTTTAAGCATACATCAGCTGTGTGCTCTGATCATGTAATGATAAACTGCTTTTTATTTATGCCGTTATTTATTTAAAGTTTTAATTAACATAACCTAGTCTTCGCAAAACATCTTATTGCTTCTGACTCATGTATTCTCTGATGTGTAATAATGGGTTCTCAGGATTTGTTTATAAGATCTCCTTACTCTGAGTAAGAGTTTGGGTACTAGGAAATATTTCATGTACTAATTGTGTTCAGTGACATGAATTCCCATTTTATACCGACCTTTGTAACCTTTATACCAACCTTCACATTAGCACGTGGGAAATCTGATCATGAATCAATATCTTGGCAATGCACACCACACTTCCTGCTTTTTCCCAAAATAAACTGAAGGATTCTCCTTCCTGCCACCGTCTGGTAATATTTTCTCATTTAATTTAAATAACCAGGATAACCAGGAAGCTTTTGTAATCCTCGGTGGGCTGTCTTACCAAGCCTGTTGAATTTGGTTTGACGTGGGTTCATTTTGGTTTCACCTTTTTTTAAGAACAAGTTGCATCTGGGATTGGGGGGGGGGAAAGCACTTTCACTGAATGGCTCCAAATTCAACCTCTTGAATTTTTTTTATCTCCCTGCTTTTTTCAAGAAATGGAAGTATAGTTGATAGTCTTTTATTTTCAACCAAGCAGCTGTTGACACAGATTTCTTAGCAAGTGGCTAAATAAAAATACGGCAGTTCTGAAATGAACAGAAACGGTTGCTCTGTCAAAAACTAGCAGCCGCCCCACGCGCTTTCTGTGCCACAAGTGCTGGACTTTCTTAGGTTTATTCTCATCGCGAGACATTGGATTAAACTGCCCGACCAGCTTCCATTCTTCCTTTCAACTTTTGAGGTCGGAGGTAAAAGCAGTTGAGAGGTTTCACACTGTGTACTTGTCTTCCGTTTTAAACTAATTATTAAATAGCATTAAAACTACAACAGTAAAAGCAGCCACAACAAAACCTTCAAGCATTCGGATGGCCAGTGGAGCTTTATTTTAAAAGAAACCGTAGTTCAAATAAAATTGAAGTACTTCAGGTATTTTAAATATCTCACTTAATCGTGTGGCCTCAGAAACCACAGTTTAATGAACTCAGAATAGTGAGGGATATTACAGCATTTTGCATCGCGCTTTTGTATAACACTGTGAAGAAAGACGATTGCAGCAGACGTGTGTGTAAATAGATGTACAATCAGCCAAGCTGTGCCTGGGCTCTCAGGGCAGGCGCATAAAAATGGAGGAGGATTTTGGATGTTGAGACAGGAAATTACTGGCAGGTAGTAGAGATTCTCTTCAGAATCCTTTAGGTTTTATGGGGGGAAATAGTTGTTTTAAGCAGACTTTGAAGGGGTTTGGAAAAGGAAGGTATTTCCTTTCTGCCTGTGTCGTCTTCGTGTTTCCAGGAAGAAAGCACCTCCTGGTGTGTGAGCACAGACCGGAAGCATTGGGCAGGGCAGGGGAAATGTGTGTGCATCTCAACCCGATTAATGAGTCAGTTGTAAAATAATGTTGGGGGGCAACCTTCGGTGGTCCCCTGATCGCTCTCATGGAATCTGAGTTTGGCCCATGAATAGCATTTTTATTTCTGGTGGTGCCCAGGATAAAGGTTTGAATGGAACCTCACAGGGCTGTTGGTCAGGAGGTTCTTTGGGTTCAAACAGGATTCCCCTGGCAATTCAGTCTCTGCTAGTTTCACAGAAAACATCCCTGTCGGTCCAAGGGTGAGGCATCCTCCTAGCCCTCCGGTTGTCTTCTCCTAAAACAGGTTTTTGGACTGGTCTTTGCCCATGTATGAGTTTCCTGTGGCTGCCGTAACAACTTACTTGCAGACTTAGCCTAAAAACGCAGAGATGAATTCTCTCACAATTCTGGAGGCCGGAAGTTCAGAATCGGAATCACTGGACTAAAATCAAGATGTCAGCAGGTCTGTGTTCCTCCAGAGGCTCGAGGAGAGAATCAGTCCTTTACCACGTCCAGCTTCTGGTGGACGTGGCATCCCTTAAGTTGTGGCCACATCACTCCAGTCTCTGCCTCCAAGGTCACATTGCCACCTCCTCTTCTGTCTTCAGTCTCCCTCTGTACTTCTCCTATAAGGACACTTGTAATTCCATTTAGTGCCTGCCTGGATAATCCAGGATAATCTGCCCATCGCAGGACCCTTAACTTAGTCATATCCGCAAAGATCATTTTTTAGATAAGCTGACATTTACAAGTTCCAGGAATTTAGGACCTGATATCTTTGTAAGCCATTACTCAGACTACTACACCCCATTTTCAACACCTGGGACAGTTTACAGAGAAAGCCAAAGGATTCAGATTCTATCCTGCAGGGGTCGTTTTACTCTTGAAGTTAAATCAGGCAGTTATTGAGAACGTACTATGTGTTGTTGCTGTTCCTAGGCACAGTGGGAGATAGATACAAAGATGTATAAGACTGTGTCTGTCCTGAGGCTGCTTGTGGTTTTGCTGGAAGGGAAGACGTACGTGTAAAATGAGTCATAAGAAAAAGGTTAGATCCAGAGAGCCAGGAAGTGGTACCAACAGTGGTTGTTCTAGCCCTGAGCCTGTGTGCTTGGCATGGATGGCTCTGTGTGCTGGAACATTAGACCTGGGAGAGATTTAAATGATCACGTCCAACTCACCACTTGACCATTCCCCGTTGCATTGTTTTCTGCTGTCTCCAGGTCTTTTCCCAAGAGCTGCCTCCTGCAAGTGTGCCTTCCTGGGTGTCTTATTCTTTCCTGTTGTACTTTGATGGTGCCATTATCTAGGCTTCAGTGTCTCTTTCTCCAATAAAATAGCAGTTCAGATTCTTGAAGGTAATGCCTCTGTGCCAGCAAACTCAAATAGAATCACTTCTGTGAATCAGTGATACAGAAGAATAAAATCTAGGAAACTTAACTTTACAGTAGAATCAATCTGTTACAGTATCATGTACTGTCATTTGGGGTAATTGGAATTTGCCCTAGCTCAGTCTGTCTACATGAATGTCACATATCTTGGTGAAAACTATGATAATATCCCTTTAAAAAGAAAAGTGATTATCTTTTCTGTATATATGTTTTAAGAGAAGCTGCATGTCTCTGAGTTGTAATTCATGATTTTGATAAGAGTCCAGGGCTATCTGCTGTTGAGTTTATCTCTGGGACCCTGGTTATCTTAACTAGATCCACAGAGACAAAACATGGAGAGATGAGCCAAGCCCGAGTTTGAATCCTGGGTCCATCACTACCTGGATCCTGGCCCTGCTTAGTGGACCAGATGGTATGAGCAGGTCACTGAACTTTTCTAAAGCACAGGTCTCACATCTTCAAAACGGGGCTAATGATGGTACCTCCCTCAGGGTTATTAGGATGATTAAATGAGATAGTGCATATGAAGTGCTTAAAACATGTCCTTAAAGTCTGTCTTTTCCATCTCTCTCCCCTTTTTTCCTTTCCTGGGCGAGTTTACTGGTTCTGATTAGCGCACTGCCCTGAGTAATCAAACCCTGCCCCACCTGGTCCCTTCCAACGGGCACGTGATGACAAATGGAACATTTCTTGGGATACCGTTTCACCTTGGATGTCAACCAGGCTTCTGAATTACTTTGGTTTTTTTTGACTTTGTTCGATGTGGACCATTTTAAAGTCTTTATTGAATTTGTTACAGTATTGCTTCTGTTGTTTATGTGTTTGGTTTTTTGACTGCAAAGCATGTGGGATCTTAGCTCCCTGACCAGGGATCGAACACATACCCCCTGCATTGGAAGGTGAAGTCTTAACCACTGGACCGCCAGGGAAGTCCCTAAATTACATTTTATATGACAACGTCTCCCCGTATTTTTGTTCCCCGGGCTTCTTGAATTGCAACGTAGCATGTTCCTTCCAGTAAAAATCAAAATTAAATAAGTAAATGGTTCCATTGCAGCCTTTGTCTAAGAGTGATTCGTACCATGATTGCAGATTGGATAGCCATGACAGTTGTCTTCTAAACATTATCTTTAATCAAGTCTCTGGAAGGTGTGCATGTACTTTTGCTTCTAAAATGCGTGTGTGCGCACATGCATACATGCCCCCCCCCCCCCGCCCGTGCGTGATCAGGTTGAAGAAAGCATGTGGCTGGGCACAGTTTGGTCTGTTTTGAACAAAGTCGTTCTGGAGTTGATCATCCTATTTTATTAAAGTTCTTACCTGAATTTTCAGAATAAAAAGATTCCTCCCACACAGAGGCGCTGATGGTTCACGCAGCGTGTGCACCCTGCATGATAAGCGACTGGGGAAGGTGCCACTTCAGTGCCTTTGTTCAGTTACCATTTTTTGTCCCCTTTGCAGGGAGAGAGGCATAGACTGATATGAAAAGCTGTTAGATTTCTTGACTGCAAGATACCAAGATTTTTTTTTTGACACATTGATGCCTAAAAAGAAAAACGCAATATGTACTAGTGAATCAAAAACATTTTCCAGTGCCTTTGTATAAATTGGATATATTTTGTTTTCTTTTTGAAAATTTAACTGTAAAGCTAGTCTCCATTACTGTGGCTTTGAAACGCCCGAGATTGTTTTCTCTGGGTGGGTAGAGAAAACGTGGACAGCTTTTAACAGACAGGGTCTGAAACAGTTATAATTAGGTTATACGTATTTCATAAATAACATTGCTTAGAAAAGCAGTCTCCTTGCCTCCACTGGCCCTTCTTGGAGATGAATTGGGATGAGGGTGGTGGAGAGCTTAGAAAAGACTCTCTGGCGTTTATACGATTTTAAGAGTCATAGTTGTAACTCTTCTCAGTTTTTCTCAGAATGGCATCCAAAGTAAGGCTCAACTTCGTAATTTATTCTCAAAATGTAATTAAGTGGGTCCCTTAATGACCTGCCACATGTCCCACGGGCTCCTGAAGGAACAGGCAAAGATGAGCTAGCGCCTGGGTAAGAAGACTTTTTTATCCAGCAAGAAAACAAAGGACATAAGAATTGGGGATTATACTGTGAATACAGGCAGCTAAGCCTGCGTGACTCTTCAGAGACTGTACGTGTTGGGTGAGAGTTCAGATCTGGGCTGAGCTACTTACCAGCTGTCTGACCTTGGACAGATTACTTAGCCTTTCCATGCTTTAGTCTGCGTGTCCGTAATGTGCTTGTCGGGAGGATTGAGGGAGGTGAGTTACGTGAAGCACTTAGAATGTGCTGGGCACAGAGTGAGTGTCCCATGTGTGCTAACCGTTGTTGTTGCTTTACAGCTTCAAAGGAATTGTGTCATGCACACATTCGGGAGGGTTACTACCCCCAGCTTAAAATAAGTTTTTGCTGCGCTTTGTACCTGAAAAAATATTTTCGGGTTTAATACCCCCGTCCGTCTGTTGGTCCTGATGCAGCTAACACTCTCTGGG
Source organism: Monodon monoceros (assembly GCF_005190385.1). Classification (NCBI taxonomy): domain Eukaryota; kingdom Metazoa; phylum Chordata; class Mammalia; order Artiodactyla; family Monodontidae; genus Monodon; species Monodon monoceros. The sequence goes on along the minus strand of NW_021703765.1, from coordinate 15,995,480 downwards.
TCCTCTCCGTATGAAAGTTACTGCTGGTTCGCACACCGCCTCTCAGTGTTGCTATTATCATCCCCACTTTGCAGATGAGGAAACTGAGGCTTAGATTAAGTAACTGCATCAAGTCACCATCAAAATAAGGTGCAGGGCTGGGAGTAGAGTGAAAGTCAGAGACAGAGCCACTGCCACCCTCTCTCGGTGCTGCCGTGCACGGGTGTCTGGTCCTCAGAGTCATGCCAGAAGGAGAAGAAAAGAATTCGGTCTGTGGAAGAAGTCATGCTTGTAGTTTCTTTGGACATGGTAGTCAAAACAGCCCCTGCTCCACTCAGTGTAATAAACACGATCGAATTCCAGTGTATTTTGGGCTCTGCTGGGTGGGAGGGGCTCCACCATGATGCAGTGTGAGGTTCCAGTGGGCAGGGTTTGCGCCATGTGCCACTCTCTCTACTGTTCTAGGTTTTTCTGTCAGTTTCTAAATTGAAAGTAGGTGCATATTGCTTGATTTACAGATTACTATAGAAACTTTCAAGTTAATATTTTATCCAAAATTGTCACTAAGGACAAGACAGACTGGTACAGTAAGTTTATCTTGTTAAGTTCTGGGACTTGTACACACATAAAGAGCCTTAGAATTACTGTAGTTTATAATGGAGATAATAAGGCATAGAAATCTAAGAATTCTCCTTAGATCCATGATGAGTTAGGGCCCCAGGTAACTCCTTCAATACTTTTTCCTTTGAAGTATGGAGAAAAACTCAAGTAAGAAGATAGATAAAATAATGACAAGTTGGGGAATCCCCTGGTGGCGCAGTGGTTAAGAATCCACCTGCCAATGCAGGGAACACGGGTTCGAGCCCTGATCTGGGAAGATCCCACATGCCGCGGAGCAACTAAGCCCATGCGCCACAACTACTGAGCCTGCTCTCTAGAACCCGCGAGCCACAACTGCTGAGCCCACGTGCCGCAACTGCTGAAGCCCGTGCGCCTAGAGCCCGAGCTCCGCAACAAGAGGAGCCACCGCAATGAGAAGCCCGTGCACCGCAACAAAGAGTTAGCCCCCGCTCGCCACAACTAGAGAAAGCCCGCGTGCGGCAACGAAGACCCAACGCAGCCAAAAATTCATTCATTCATTCATTAAAAAAATAAAAAAGAATGACAGTTTAAAGCTCATTTAAGTGTTTACCTTATATCTGTTTACCTGAGAGCGTTCAGATTCCCGGGGCCATTGCTGTAGATTGACACCCACTTCAGTGTTCCAGTAATTAATGTTTGGCCCAGGAAGGTGGTCACTAGAAGTTTAATTTTGATGCAGTCGGATGCTCTGATCAATGAGAAGGTTAAGAATTACATGGGAATGTAATTATATTTTTATGTGCCTTTTTTGTTTAGACCTCTGTACAGTTTATGGCTATGAACACATAGACCAGCTCATAAAGGCAGTCTCCAATTTGTGACTTCCTGGTTTTCTTTCTGGGAAAGGAAGTATACTGTAGAATAACAGCGGTTTAATTTACTTGTCAGGCATCTCCTTTATTCAGTGTCTGGTGCCAGTTTTGCATGTATTGTTTTCACAACTCCAGTAGCTAAGTAGCTCGCTCGAGGTCAGAGAGAGAGCAGTGCTCCCCAGTTCTGCCTGGGTCCCTGCAGTCACTGATGCAGCCTATGCTTTTTCAAGCTGGTACCTGCACATCCCAAGGTAAAGTAATGACCTTAGTTTTACTTAAAGATTTTTGTAGGGAAATTTTAACTCCTATTAAAATAAGCCATGGAAATATGATGGAGGGTAATGCAGAGTTCTCATTAACATTTAGGATGACCTAGAACGTTGCCCTGGCCCCAAACCCAGCTCCGGAGGTGACTCACCTCTGCTGTCAGAGTCACTGCCCCCACGCCCTGCCATTCCCTGCAGGTGACTTACGAAGTGCCCACCAGTGTGCAAGTTGGAGGGGTGACAGTGGGATGATGTCGATAGGGGCTCATCCTGGCCCCGTGTCGCCCCAGCTAGTGAGGGATGTTAGCCGAGAAGCTCAGGGTGGAGGCAGAGGGTAATTGAAGCCCCCCGGTGAGTGCTGCTTCACGCTCCGGTCACTTCATAGATGTCCTGAGCCTTTGTAGTCTAGCCTTGGGATCACTATTTATGATACAGTTTTCTTTAGGATTATAGCTTTCATGTTCCGCACAACCAACATATACATAAATGGATTCTTTTGTGTAGCTTCTTAAAAGTTGTTGAATAGCCTCACTGCAGATCATCTTTAAAAAAAAAGAAAGAAGTCGTTTCGAAGCTTAGACTAACCTTTTTATGCTTATTTAGTCTTCCTTCAGTCCTTGACATTACATTCCATTTTCATGTATTTATTCTTTAAGGGATAATTAACTTTACAACAGTTCAGTTCATTTTTAAGGCTCTTTCATGTGGGTTGCCCTCAGGATGGAACAGGGTTTCTCAGACTGTCTGTGCTGAGCTCTTGGCAATACAAGAAGTTTTCTGATGGACGACCAGACTGATTGAACCATCGAGTTTCTAAAAGTTGCCGTGTGCTTTACAGTTGGCTGGTTATCGGCAGGGATCCTCCCGACTCCTCCCATTTCTCAACTCTCAAAGTATTCATTAATAGGGCAGCTTAATCACATCCACAGTAGCTTGCACAAGTCTTCCACACACACTGACGTTGGAGGCGTGTGATGGTTTATGAAACAGGAAGTACAGGTGGTCATTGCCCCATTTTCCAGATGAGGAACCTGGTGCAGGGAAGGCTTAGTGCCCAAGGTCATGCAGCTAGTTGGTTCCTGAGCCAGGACTAGCACCCAAGGGGCCGACCTCTGGGATTCTTTTCCCTGGCGCACTTCACGTCCATGCCTGTAATTTAGAACCCGTGCATCTAGGCCGTGTGCTTCTCAAAGGCGGTACCTCCCCTTCCTTTGAGTCATTGGTGCAGGGCATACATGGCAACAAAGGTGGGTTTCAGGGCAAGGACTAAGGGGGAGCAAGAGAGGCATCTGGGGTTTAGCATTTAAGTAAGCACTTAAACCAGCATGAGCAACTCTGCTCTCGGGGCCTCGCTAGCCTCATCCTGGTTCCAGTGCTAGTGGGGTTTACAAATAACATGGATATTCGACCACTTCTTGCACCGCATGTGGGCATTTGAGTGTTAGTGCCCCGTGATTCTCAGAAAAAGTCACAGCTTTCTTCTCCCAGGTTTGCCTTGTGTTTCGAGACATCAGTTGAAGACTTAAGGTTTGGTGCCCGTGATGCTAACTTCCGTCTTCGTTGGTTTGATTGTTCAAGACTTTTGATGTGACATGGAAGGGAGTATTGGGGGCATTTTTCTCCCCTGTGATTTTTATCTAAAGTACGCGCACATTCTCTCTCCCATGTTCCTGGGCCTTCCTGGCTTGGACGCCAGCCCAACCGTCTGCTTTCAGTTATAGCTCTTTACAGCGCGGTTCCTTGTTCTGGAAACGCTTTTGGCCCAGAGCTTCAGTTCCTTCCTGATAACTGCATAGCTCTTGCTGTTGATCTTAAACACAGCTCACTCGGAGAAGGAGCTCAGCCACCAGTCTCAGCTTCTCAGGGATTTTCCTGGCAGCCATCTGGTGAACTCTGTCCCACTCTCTGTTTTACACATTAATTAGGAAATAGTCCAGTGCATGAAGCTTTGCTCGCGGGGTGGGGGGAGGGGGAGAGGGAAACCAGCTAGAACTGGTAAGGACGGAACTTTCTTCAAATGAGCGATTAAGCCACTCACATCCCCCTGTGAGAGATTAGCTAGCCCCTAAGAGAACGTGGTATTGTAGAAACAAATGTTAAGTGCTGCAGTCAGGGGGACTCTTGTTCAGGTCTCAGCTTTGCCACTTTCGAGGTACAGAAACTTAACTTACGCTTCCTTCTTCCCTGGTGCTTCGGGGGGTGGGAGTTAAAGAAAAACGAACACCAGATCACGAGAACATTCTTACAGAATTGCCCAAAGATGCCATGAACGCCTTACGGAGTATGGGGGGGGGGAAGTGGATTAGGACAGCGGTTCTCAACTGGGGGCAGTTTCGTCCCACCCACGACCCCCCCCCCCCCACAAGACATCTGACAGTATTTGGAGCTATTTTTGGTTATCATAACTGAGGGGCAGGGGTTGCTTTTGCATGTTGTGGATAAAAGCCGGATGTTTCTAAAACCCTCTAATGCGTAGCATAGATGGTCCCCTGCAACAAAGTATTATCTAGCCCCAAATGCCAGTGGTGCTGAAGGTAAAAAGCCCTGGGTTAGGAATTATGCTTATTGAATCCAATTGTCCCATTTAATACCCAGTGACTGTGCAAAATAAAGTTGTTTCTATCCCCGTTTTACAGATGAGATGATCAACCTTTGGTGGTGATTAAGAAACTTACCTCTAGCTATTCAGCTGTTTCTAGATAGACATGGGACTTTTAAACTAGGCGTATATGCGTCCAAAGCCTATACCCTTTCTCCCGACCCAGTAGGTAGTGAGCTCCCCATCACTGATGGTGCTTAAAACTAGGCGGGGTGAGCACCCACTTGAAGGATGGACAGAGAGAGGAGTCTCAGATATTTTGCACTGAATGACTTTTGAGGTCCCTCCTAAAGACCACATTCTCTGATTCTATTTTGAAATGGGATTTGTCTTTTTAGCCCTGGTATTAGAATGGCAAGCAGATAGCCCTTGGCCATGACCAGTGAAATCTCTGTGCTTTGTCTGTGCACCTGTGAGTCTCATTCCTATTAATATCTCAGCCCTATCAGGCCAGAGGGCTAGGGTTCCAAACAGGGGTGGCCAGAAATCGTCCCCCTCCCCCATCTCATCCACATTCCGGGCCCGGGCAGTTATTTTTACCAACACGTGTAAATGGGTCCAGCTAGTTCTCCTCTGGGAGGACAGTAGAGGCACAAAGGAGGGGAGCTCTGGGGTTGGGACGCAGGGAACACGAACTCTTTTATACCTTTAGAGGCTGCGATTTAATATTAGTTTGCTAATCAGTGTAATTCTACCAGTTTAACAGGTAGTCACAGTTGCTCTTTCGTGAAGAAGGAAAACCGAGAGGGTTTACTCACTGGTTGTCAACCCGGGCCTCAGATAAGCATGAGCTGGAGAGCTTCTAAAACACACCTGGGTCTGGGCCTCTCTACCAGAAATTTAATTGTCTCAGGTGAGGCCTGGGTATAGCAGCGCTTTGAGAGCTTCCCAGGAGATCGTAACGTCCAGCCAGGCCAGGAGCCCCTGGTTACCTCCACACTTGAGTCCTGCTGCTTCTGTTCAGAAGAATTGCGCTCAGGTACCCGTGGATGTTGATCTGTCCTAAAGAGCCGAGAAGGAGGAGGTGTTGGGCCATTGTTTCCCAGGGTGTCCTTCGCAGGTGCTGGAGTGGAAGAGGACCCACGCGCTGCTGCTCTTAGATTTGCACCTGCTGGAATCTGAAACTGACATTCCTCCTCGTCCTTCAAATTCCTTATTTTAAACGGTGTAATCTGAAGGTGCATGGAACCATTTGCTTAATTTTTCACAAAGCTTTGAAGGCTTCCTCTCCAGGCTGTTTTTCTCACCAGTGTAGTCTGTGGAAAGGAGAAGCCTTTCCGTTTCATGGCTGCAGCCCTGTCCCCTGGTGGAGGAAGCTTTAAATATTTAATGAGTTTTGAGGGAAACTTTTTAATAACAACCCAGTTAATGACCTGACTTGATGATCGATTGTGTGCTTTAAACTCTGGTGTCCAAACGTCTCTGCTCAGTAAACCTTATAAAGAATTTTGAAGAACCATTTCTCACACATTTTTTTAAGATGACATCTATAATTTATCAGTAACTTGATAAGTCATTAGTCCAATAGTTGCAAAAGATGTAATTTTTAATGTATTGAGTATTTTATGTGTGCTTTAAATATATTTCATAACATATCCAGTATTTTGGTTCTTTTTTGTCTTGTGATCGCAGATACAGCTCATTTTATGGAAAATATCTGCCATGAAATTGAATTAAACCAAATCAGTCCTTATTGCTAAAAACACGTCAGCCATATCAGGCTTATTTCCTGTCATTTAAAAATCTGACTTCATTTTTTAAATCAAATAAATAACAAAATTAGTTGGATGGATGGTAAATATGCAAGACATTGTCATTCCAGAGCCTGTCGTCCAGGGGAAGTAAGAGTCTGTCTCGTGTCCCCTCAGCTCGGGAGCTGTGCCTTTTCAAAGTGTACCCAGAAAACTACACCGTGGTGAGATTAGGAAGGGTGAGAAGTACGCCTTTCTCTGGAAAGTGGGAGAAGGGGGTTGTGATTTAGGAAAGGCGAGGGAGCAGAAGACAGACTCTGTTCTCAGGCACATCGAGCTTAGGGAAGAGGACCTACGGAGGGGTCTAGAAAATGATTTCTTTAAAACTTCGCATGCCCAAGTTCCCTGGAAAGTCTTTGTTTATCCTCCGAGGTCTGCCTGCTGCAGTTTGAAGAGCTCAGCTTTAAAAGATATTGGGGCAGGGGGAGGGGATTAATCAAAGAATAAGAAGTCTTTAGCTCCATTTCATTTCTCTTTCAAACGTATACTTCACTCATTTCGTTTTTGTATTAATATACAGGTAAGGAAAGAAGGACACATGTAAGAATATGCACAGGACAGACAGTGCTGAGATTATGTTCCATGGGAGTTTACAGATTGCAAGAACTGTATCTGGCGAGTGTCACCTGAGGGGATGTGGAGTTGGGGCCAGCAGCACATCAGAGTCTTCTGGGGGTAGGGGGAGCCTGTTAATGTTCGTTTTGAAGTCCGTGGAGTGTGACGTTACTCTGTGGTGCTGACAGCATGGACCCTGGAGCCAGCCTGCCTGCGTTCTCATTCTGGCGGCTGTTCACTAACTCAGTGACCCTGGGCAAGTTTCTTAACCTGCTAATAACAGGTTTCTGAGACACGATTGGTGAGCTGCTCGTAAGCTTATTATTCTTTGCGGTCTTGAGGTTCTTACCAGAGTATGGCTGGATGGAGCTCTCCCCCCAGCAAACTTTGATAGAGGCCATTGGCCAGAGATGTGGTTTCAGCCAAAACACAGCCATTGCAGAAAAAGACTTATCAGGACCTACCTGGGATGCCAAAGCTCCTCTGAAAAGTCAGTCAGCGTCCTCTTGTAGCTCCAGTACCTCTAGTACCTCTTGTAGCTCGGAGTCATCACTCATTAAAATTCCAAGAATGATACCATACTGCATTTATGTTACACATGATCTGTTTTTGCTTGAGGACGATATTCCGCACACCCAAACTACTGTCCAGCGAGACAAGGAGATGGGCTGCTAGTCTCAAATGCCTTGAAGTGTGAGGAAGAGCTTTTAGCAGTAAACCTGTTAATGAAATCAAACTATAAAAATGACTTTGAACCCATGGTGTCCCTAGGTGCCCTTTTCCCCATCCTTCGATCATTCTTTTACCCTGCTTTGGTTACTAAACGTGTCTGGTGTGGATCATTTCATTCAGATTATTAAAGTCTATTTATTGGTAGCTGAGTTCACAGATAAACAACAGAATCTAGAGGTATCTTTCCTTTCTTTTGTTCTTTATACATTTAATCTATCCTTAAAATTGCTTGCAGAAAAATTGATCGTAAAACTTCTCCAGAGAAGAAATGACCCTGCATGAAGACTTCATCCTTCGTAAAGTCATGCCTGCCCTTGACCCTGGACAGAATTAGTCACTTCCCCCGCTGTATCCCTGCAGCATTCTGTTCATGCCTCTGAGATGTGGCAGTCATGGTCAGTGTCTGTACAGAGATACCCACCACCTGTGGCTATCCAGCACTTGAAATGCAGGTGGTCCAAAGCGAGGTGTGCTGTAGGCGAGAAGCACACACCAGATTTCAAAGACTTAGCACAAAAATAAGAATGTAAGACACGTTTAGTAATAATTTGCATATTGATTGGCCCTCAGTTGATGGAAGATGCTTACATTTGGAGGGGAGAGAGGTCTGGACTGTGCCCGGAGGGAGGAGGTGGCGTCGAGCGCACCTCATCCCTGATGTGGTAGCAGGACACCTGGAGCAGTGGGGACTCCCCTGGAACCTGAAGAGCGCTGGCTTCTCACAGCCCAGTTTGAACTGGTCTAGTTATGCTCCTGGTTAAAGCCTGGCGGCTACTGCCGAGCTACCGTAGCCTTTGCCAGCAGGACGGTTCTCTGCTCTGTCTACCCCTTCTGTATTTCAAGCAGAGTGTCCCTTAAAATAGAGGCCTTCATGATCACACATCCAGCCAGCATGGTTTCATTCCGCCCGCCTACCCAGCGTGATTTTACAGAGCCTGTAACTGTCCTTTGAGTTTGCTCTGACATCTTGTTGACAGGGAGGTCTTATTTGTTGTTAGAAATAACAGCCGGTGTCTCCAGGACACACCTTATTCCGTTTCAGTGAATGGGAGGTTTCAGCCCTAACCTCTAAATGAAATGGCAGAGAGGCTGGCGGAGTGCAAGCTCTTTGTGTTTTGCAAAAAAAGTATCTGAATTTCGTTTGGGTTTTGTGTTCTGGCGCTTACCAAGTGGATTTTGGTAAGAGCGTGTGCGTTCAGAGGATGTCATCACTGGACCTTTTTCTTTATTTTTAGTGGAATTCCACTTGGCTGTTTCATTAAGGTAACTTTGACATTGTGTTTTGAAACAGCTCACCTTGAAAAGCCAGAGGCACCAGGTGGTAAGACATTAGATTATGCGATGCGTGGTGTGGGTGGAGGCCAAACTCATGCTCTCCTCCTGAACCGCAGCAGCTCTGCTGTCGGAGGGATGGTAAAGCTGCCTTCGTGCTCTCTTGAGGAATGAGACAGCACCTAAAACTAAGTGCATCTCGACACCCAGGTGACTCTCCAGACAGTAGACTGTTGAAGAGTCACTATATTTATAACATTTTGTCTAAAAGCTTTTGCAAAAGTTTCTCAAGCCATTCATTATTTAGATAATTCAGAGTGCATGCTTCCAAAGTCACTCTAAAAATAGAACCCGTTTCCCCTGTCTGGTCGGTGCTGGTGCCCGAGTGTGGGCTGCGTGCCTCGCAAGGAAGAAGCATTTACTGGTTTAGCAGCAAAACAAAGGTTATTCTTCTGTCTCTCTGTTTAGAGTTGGGAGATTTACCTTGATTTGTAATACATGAAGATGTAATCATTCCATGTCCTTACTCTTAAATTCTTTTTCTGTGGGTTACGTTCTAATGCCTCTGGTACTTCTCTTCCATTTGTCTTGAGAAATTCTCAATATAATTTTCTTGGAAGTTGCTCCTTAATGCTTTCTAGGACATGGGTAGCACTGGATGGTTATCATTTGCTGGAGTTAAGTGGCTTTTAAACTCATGATGGTGACGCGCAAAAAGAAATTAATTTGACATCACAACTTAGTACACGCACTCACCTGTGTATGTAATTGAAAGAAATTCCTCGAAACAGTACTTACTTACATTTCATGTGAGGCTCTAATATTTTTTATTCCATTATATCTAGTTTGTTTTAATGCTTCTTGTGAACTACTAGTGGGATTGCAACTCACAGTTTAAAAAGCGCTGCTTTAATGTATAGCTCCTATATTACACACGGGTCATTTTACCTTCCAAGAATCGCCCGTCCTTTCTGATATACCTTTCCTAAAGAGCCTTCACGACCCCAGCTTTACGTGCCAGCACCCCTTACTTCTGGTGATGTCCTCCCCACATAGTCCCCCTCCTCCCCTGCAGCTTCGATGTGAAATGCACAGAGTCCTAGCCTAGCTCTTGCACAGTGACCTCTGTGGTCATCAGTACGTAGTAAGATTCAGATCATATCCTTCGAGTGGAATTCTAACCTAAAGATCAAAAGTCTGTGGTGTTTCTTGAATGGATGTGTTCTTTGAGAAATTGCCTCTCGTTTATTTCGTGAGGACAGCTAAGCCTGGTGTCCACTTCAGTGCTGGCATCTCTGGCCCGGTGCGCACAATGAGAAATGCCCGAGGGCTGTGTTAGGGTTTCACTGGAGCTATTGTGATCATCCCCAGGCGTTGGGGTCCGGTGATATTCACACATACCTCTCACATACCTCTCCATGGCCTCTCAAGGGCACACACTTGTCCCTTTCCTTCGGAGGAGTGGTCTTGAATGTAGTTAATCGTCATTTGGAACACACACTCTAAGAGAGAGACTGTTTGGTATATTTATTTCACTTTTCCAGTAATGGAATATAGATTTTTGTTTCACCTTATGTGACACATTTCAAGGGCTCCATTTTGCATTGTCATTATGTTGGGAAAATATTTGATGGCTTGTCAGAAGGGAACATTTATAATTGTGTTGCTAACCTGCACATTTTCAGCCTCTAGGATAGTGTGACAGGTAATTGAGGTTGAAATTGACAACAGTTACCACTTAAAAATAAGCACAAGAAATGCCAGTACGTACTGTGTGAGTTGAAACTAATTTGGTGTTTTGTAAGCTCTTAGGGTTAACATGCCTGATGGAAATAATTTTGTAATGGAAATTATTTAAGTGACTTGATTAATGTATTTTTATAAAATTGGTGCAAGGTGTCATCCTGTGGCAGTGATGACCTAACGGTGCTCTGAGGGCCTCAAACCTTGGCTCTCCAGGGCCCGCAGGTAGGGATCCTGCCATATCAGCACAGCCAGGTGGCCTTGAAATACTCCAGCTTCTCATTTTGGTGCAAAGGCCACTAGTAGGCCCTCTGGTCCCTCCTAGATCTCCTCTGTGGTATTGAAGGCACATTTAACGTTGGTGTAGTGTCACTAACCTAAATATTTGACATCGCCTGAAATGTCTGTGCTTTTGGCAACAGTGGGATGTTTTGAAACCTAGATCTCACCAACATGTTCCACTGACTGGCGAATCACTTCTTTAAGCCAGCACCTCTTGACCATGTGCTGCTCTATACACTTGATCCCTATTTTATTTTTAAAATGATTTTATTACAGTCGCCCTTGATGTAAACCAGAAAATAAGAGCCTTCTGTTTACTTTAAGGGTGAGGTTCCTCCGTCTTCGTCTGTTTTAGGAATTGTTGTTTCAATGTAATGAGAAAACTTGTTAAGGTACAAGTGAAGCCGCCTAGCTTTGCAGTGAGTACCACTGGGATCCCGTAAACTTCAGAACAGGAGGTTGTGTTAAGGATAACATCCCAGATGAGCGTTTTAGCAGAACCCCCTTCCCCGAAGTCTCATAAACTGTGCTCTCATCAGAGTCCCTTCTCATCCACACTGTTGAGAGCCAGCATCCCGATGAGAAGCCCAAAGCTGGTACACAGCCACGCTTTCCTGCCCATTATTGGGATGGGGACAGTGTATTAGTTAAGAGCCCAGACTCTGGAACCAGTCTACCCAGCTAGGAACCTCTCTGGTCTCTAGGTTCCCCATCTGTAAAATGGGTATAATAATGGTGCCCACCTACTACAGCTGCCGTGAGGATTAGATGAGGCCTTGCCACAGCACTTGCTTTGCTACTGTAGCCCTGAGAAGCAGGTGCCTGTCTCTTGGTTCAGATGGTGAACTCATCTGATGGGTTTAGAACTCTAACATCTCCCAAGCAAAACAACACGGGCACATGGATGTTTTGTGAATTTTGGTTAAAATGCACTTAGGTTAACGATCGATAGATAGCTATTCAAACAAAGCAGATTATGAAACGGAGCTTCAGGTAAGACTGTCTTCTTCTGGTGGTTGCATCCCCGTGTCCTGTTCCTTCACAGCATCAGTACCAGTAGCAGGAGGGGAGAGGGGACAAGTGGTAGGACCTCACTACTCTCATTAGGTGGACACACAATTTATGGTCAGGAATCAGACATTTCTGTGTGTGTGGGTTTTTTTTCTTTTTTTTCTTTTTTTTTTTTTTGGCTGTGTTGAGTCTTCGTTGTTGCACGCGGGCTTTCTCTAGCTGCGGTGAGCGGGGGCTGCTCTTCGTTGTGGTGCGCGGGCTTCTCATTGCGGTGGCTTCTCTCGTTGCAGAGCACAGCCTCTAGACACGCGGGCTTCAGTAGTTGCAGCATGTGGGCTCTAGAGCTCAGGCTCAGGAGTTGTGGCGCACGGGCTTAGTTGCTCCGCGGCATGTGGGATCTTCCTGGACCAGGGCTCGAGCCCGTGTCCCCTGCATTAGGAGGCGGATTCTTAACCACTGCGCTACCAGGGAAGTCCCCATTTCTGTGTTTTTGATCGTGGAATTAACTGACATTTACACTGGCTTTACAGTTAAATCAGACAAATTCAGAATGGGACCGCTCCCTAATTCTTTGGACAGTGAAGATGTCCACTTTCTGGGCCTTGTGCTGACCGCTGCTTGTTAAGACATACAGCATCGGCACCTGACGGCCATATGCTCGGTGAGGTATCCATGGTGGGCTGAGGCAGACGTAGCTGAGAAAATACAAGAAAGCGGAGTCTTGTCAGAAGGATGGGGGCTCTTCTCCTGCTTTGTGCGCGCTCAGCCGGTAGTAACTGATTTTTCATTATCCTTCATGTATTGTTTAGAGGACACAGATCGTTTTCTAGTTAATCACATAAAAGGAAATCCTAAGCGTGGAGCAGATCATTTCAGTAAATTTTGTTCACGTTTATCTGCTGCTCCTTTTCAAATGCAAGAAGAGAATGTTTTCAAGTGTGCTTCAAAAGCGTGTTTTATAAATTAGAAAATTTCATAGGAAACCAGTAAGGAGTGAAAACAAGAGCCCAGGATCCGGAGTGAGGAGGTCAGGATTGTCTCTTGGGCTTTTCCCCAGGCTAGCGGTAGGACACGTCTGATATGTCTGAAGAACTTTCCAGCTATAATAGGCATTTTGAATGTGGTAGAAGCAACTGCGTGTTTTTACGGGTAACAGAAGTCGTCGTGTTCCTTCTGGTTCACATCGCAGGTCATCTAAGCATCAGAGGCTCTGACACAAGCCCTCCTACAGCAGGACATTGTGTCAGCGTGACCTACTGGACACCCCGTGGTCTAGACCAGGGACCCCTGACCCTGAGTTATGACTTCCGGTGCTTCCCAGAGTCTGAAAGGGCACCTGTGAGCTTCTCCACGTGCATTTCATCGAGGTCTGTGTGGGAGATGGAGAGGGGAAGAAGCACAGTGTGTCCAAAAATGTAACCAGTAGCTCACGCGTGATCTTGGATTCTGAAGCAGTGTACTTACTAGACTGAAAGTTCAGTGCCATTTTTTAATAAGTAATGTATAAGGTATATTAATAACTGGACTCTTTCCCAAGACTCTCAGCTCTCAAGGAGCTCTTTTGTTTATAGCACTTAATAAATATTCGTGAAAATGGTCCCAACATTTCTTTACCATCTTCTCTTTAAACTGGGCAAGCTGTGCCCCCAAACCCTCCGGGGTCCCAGGTGTCCCTTCCCTGACCGATCACATGCTCCCCAGGTCCGAGAGAGGATTTGTCTCCAATGGGTTGGGTGGTAGATGCCCTGCAGAGTCTCAGGCAGCTCAAGGTCAGGTGTGTGAGGCCTTGGGCTCACTGGTCTCCGAGGCGACGGCTGTCTGTGCCTCACCTGGGTCTCTGCCTTCACCCCATCCCCCCTGCTCTCCCATGTCAGGCCCTGGACCTTTTTCTATTTGTAAAGAAACACTTTTAAGAATGCTGACACTCAGCAAATAGACGGAAACATTAATTCTTTTCTCTCTTCTCAACAGACACGAGACGACTTCCTGGGACAGGTGGACATACCCCTTAGTCATCTCCCGGTAAGAACGGTCACCTGCTTGACAGCGCGTGCTCTGAGCAGCAGTTTCTAACCGTCTGCAGTTTGGGTGTATTTTCAGGGCGGCATTTCCTCAACACAGTGGAGAAGCGTGTGTACCCTGGCCCTGGCCCTTTCTAGAAGGTGGTCCTTTCAAGGGGATAGGAGATAGCTTAACTGTAAAAATCAAGTGCATCTGAGCCATCCACGGATGCCTGGCAGCGCCACTGGCTGCTTTCTCGTCTGCTCCTTAGTTTGTCTTCCTTTGTCAGCTACCTGCTTCTGTCAGACCCCTCCTCCTTGTCACTGGAATGTCCCTGCTTTCAAGTTCGCCTCTTGGGTCTAATCAAACGCCTGTTCCCTTTGTCTGGAATGGTACCTGCTGTTTCTCTTGGGCTACATCTATACAAGCTAATGTTTCCATGGCCTTTCTCAGTCGGCACAGAGACAAAAGAAAAGATGCTCTTGGTACTGAGTGAACTTGTCAGCCGGAAACACCCACTCTGGCTTCAGAAGTTGTACTGGGTTAGCATGTGTGGCGTTGCTACCATTCCTCTCCACTCAGACGAGCAGCAAAACAGTTGGGGCTGTTGACATTAACTGAGCTTAAAGGTGACTCTCGCACGTTCCAGTATCGATAGGATGGGGGTCCAAGACCTCCTTGGTGAGAGGTAGATGGTCTCGTGCTCCACCTCCCGGCCCTCCTTCCCCGGGACAGCACGAAGTGCCTAGAGTAGCACCTGAGAGAGGATAAGTCACACATTTCTGCCTTCCAAGGGCATTTTATTATGTTTTTAAACGCTTCATGTGAGCAAATAGTATAAGTAGCCTATACACTAAAAGAACTCAAACCACCTAGTGTGAGCCTCCTGCTGTGTTGAAACTCTAGCTATTGGCTGTTAAAGACCAAGAAAGACTGTGTCTCACCCAGGAAGCTGTGAAGCTCTGTTGGGAAGGAACACGATGGCAAGCACTGTGTTCTTGCTTACTCAGGGGAGCTGTTAAGGAAGAAAGGTTTCAAGCGCCTTCCCTTCCAAAAGATCGGAATATTTTTAAAGTCACATGGATAGCGTATGGATGTCTCAGCCTTTGTGCAGGAAGACTGTTCACGTATTTCTACATCAGTGGGTCTTCTCTTCGTGCTGTTCAGGTTGAAGCTGTAACCGCCTCACATTTTTCGGCAGTGTTGGCTGGTTGGCCAGTTCTTTCATGGGTGTCCCCAACCTCCCTTTTCCACAACATGAAAACCACATCACAGTCAAGGCAAATTATGTATTAACTCTAAGAGGTATGGGTGAAATTTTTAAACAACTTGCTCCAACAGTCCCTTGAGTGCAGATTGGTTTTGAAAGGTTGAGTGGAACTCCCAGAGAACAGAAGAGTGTTCCTCTTCAGAGACCACATCAGCAGAGGGAACATTTTACCTTTGGATTTCGGTGGAGGCAAGAGTGAGCTTTCAGAGAAGGAAGCGGTGCCAAGGCTCCAGGCTGGAATAGAAGCCAGCCGGTTAAAGAGTGGAAGAGGGAGGGCTTCCCTGGTGGCGCAGTGGTTAAGAGTCCGCCTGCCGATGCAGGGGACACAGGTTCTTGCCCCGGTCCGGGAAGATCCCACATGCCGCGGAGCGGCTGAGCCCGTGAGCCACGGCCGCTGAGCCTGCGCGTCCGGAGCCTGTGCTCCGCAACGGGAGAGGCCGCAACAGTGAGAGGCCCGCGTACCACACACACACAAAAAAGAGTGGAAGAGGGAGAGACCAGAGAGGACTGAGGACTTTCACAGGAGCTGAGCCGGTTGAGAAGTGGAGCCTCCCAGTTTTCAGTCTGTCCCCAGATGAGCTTACACCGGAGTGCTATATCTCCTCCTTAAAACTGACTGGCTTTGTGGAGCCCACTGCAGTCTCCAAGATGGACCACAAAGGGAGCAGAAGGAGAGGTGAAGGTGCATTCTTTATCCTCTTAGTGGTAGGAGAACCCAACTGGCATATTCTGAGTGGATATATGGCTTTGGTCCCAAGATTTGAGGTGCTCTCATATGTATATTTGATCATATGTGTAGGACACTCATGGGAAGATAGCACAGTTAATTTTGTATGATAACACAAGTGTGGGCATGTAAAACAGATGTTAGCATTTGAATATATTTTGTGGATAAATCATGGATGCTCTTTTCTTGATAGCCATATGACCACTGTCAAGGCAGTTTATATATACATGGCTATGTGGCCTGTGGATTCAGTATTGTTTGATGTCATCGAAGTTTAGATTAAAGAACTTAGGTCTTACTAATAATGAGAGAAGGTAGTGGAGAGCAGTCATGTGGTGGTGAAGTTGCCATTGCCCACCCTTCCAAGCCTTCTCAAGGTTTAACAAATCGGACTGGGTATTTGGTTATTAATTAATTCTTTACAGCCCCATTTGCTGATAGAGAATTTATTCCTTTAACAGATGTTTACTGATAGGCATAATTCTACTCTCTGATGAAGAATCAGTGAAGCAGGTTCTTCACTCGTGGCTTAGCAGGGCCACCATCACAGTAGCCACATGTGGTAGTCGAGCATTTGAAATGTAGCTAATGTGACTGAAGAACGGAATTTATCTATTTTATTTCATTCTAATTAATTAAAATTTATATTTAAAAAGCCACACGTGGCAAATGGCACCCTATTAGATGGCTCAGGTGAGATGAGACCAGAGTTCTCTGGCTTAGGTGAAAAATACATGATTCTGGATGCCCTTTTCCTAAGATAATAATTCTGGCTGTTGGAGGGAACTGGGGGTGGAGGGATTCCCACACCAAGTTTTATGTGGTGATTTTTCATTCAGCTTTTTTCCTCTACCTGAGGCTGTTTCTCTATAGTTCTACCTATTTAATATGCCAAGAATATTTAATTTAGGTAGAGAAAAGGCCCAGAGATTTGGAATCATAGAAATTAAGATAAAGAAGAGAAGTAATCTTTTGTTACTATCTTTAAAATCTATATTAGCAAAATACCTAATTGCATACACTTCCATCTTGACATATATACACACTTATTTACTACAAGGCATTTTAAGCTTTATCTTGTTGCCCCAAGATAGCATGAACCTTTCTTCCTTTAGAAAAGAGTCATCTCTGCCTTGATTCTGGTCTGAGAAGTTGCAGCATTTGAATGAAGCTCTTTTCTAAATCAGGAACTGGATGGAGAAGATTCAAGACCACAAAACTGAAGTTAATGTAACCTCTCCCGATTGTTAGGAAGTTATCTTTAATCATTTAAATACCCTACTTTGTGGGTTTGGGATGTGCTTTTTGAAAAACATAGTTTAGACCTAGTAACCGATGTTCGCTGAAGAACCTTCTTCCCTTGCTGCAGTCCTAGAGGCCTGTGGGTGCAGCTGCTGGTGGAAAGTGGCATTTGCAGTATCAAACCATGCTCTTAAAATCTTAGGAATGGCTCTCCTAAGCTGTCCTTACTTGCAGCTATAAAGTCCCTGATCCCGAGAAGCCTACCAGGAAGAGCCAGAGGGTCAGGGCACTTGAACACCTCAGACTGGGGCACCACGGGTCCTTCTCGGCCCACTGCCCACTGTTGGGTCTCTGGACAATTGTGTGCCCTTGTGAGCATTGGGACTGTCCGGGTTGGAGTTCTGCCAGGGAGACGAGTGAAGGAGGCCACTTGGAACAGAGGGACGGGGCCGGGAGGGTTGTGTGAAGCTGGGGTGCGCTCTGCGCATTGGAGCCTCACTACCTCGATTACCGAGGGGGCCAGTGTTGGCTAGGTTTTTGTCCTTTAAACAGGAAAGAGTAAAGAGTGATAATGGAAAGAAAAGAAACTTCTTTTTCCCCCTTCGATCATGGATTCCTCGGTGCTTTATCAGATGCTTCCAGATGAAAGAAAATAATTTTGACTTGTCATTCACTTTCATTCTTGGCTCTCAGACCAGTTTTCCCAGTTTTATTTGTGGAAGAAAAAGGATAGGAAATTAGACCCAAGGAATTTAGAATGGTAGGGATCTATTTCCTTTGCTTCTATTCCAAATATGCCACCCGTCTTTAATATTTTTTTCCATTTTATTTATTATTGAGTGTGGATGGGAGTGAGTAAAAGACGAGGAGGGAAGAGGGAGAGTAAATAAGGTTAGTCATCTGACCTTTTATGCAGATCTGAGAATTAAGAAAACATAGATTCATATTCACGGAAGTCTCCAAATGTCAAGCTTTAAAAGATCTCTCAGGAATAGTTGACTCCGAGCTTGGAGATGGGCAGGTTGCCTTGGTAACCTTAATAAGTTAGCAGTCCTTTTCGGGCCTCTGTTTTTCTCACCTATAAAATGAGGGCATACACATAGATGATACCAAGTTTCCATCCAGCTCTGTGAAACAGCACCTTGGCTGTAAGCAGAGGCACGGCGACTGTGATGACATACGTTGTTACCTGGGAGACTTGGGCAGTGTGACGAGCTGGAGGCACGTGGAGGAGAGAGGAGGTGGGGACTGTATTTTAAGCAAGGTAGTCCCACCAGCCTGACGTCTGTAGTGCAACTCAAACTGAGCTCCTCTATTTTATTCTTTTACAGTGTGGCACCAGAAGTGAACTTAGCTGTAACTGTCCTGTTCTTGTAGCATTTTCTTTTCCTATTTCAGGATCTACTCTGTTTTTGGCCGTGCCGCGCGGCACGCAGGATCTTAATTCCCCGACCAGGGATCAGACCTGTGCCCCTGCAGTGGAAGCGTGGAGTCCTAACCACTGGACCACCAGGGAAATCCCTGTACCTGTCCTATTCTTACTGATTTTTTTTTTTTTAAAGAACACTATCATTTTGACATCTGTCTGATAATCCTGTGTCATTGCCCAGAAGTTCATACCGGATTTTATGACTTGTCTTTAATAATTACTTAGAGACAAAAATAGCTCCAAGACTCGTATTAACAACAGAATGACGTTTCTGGTGGGTGTTTGCCTTTTATGCCTCGGAAACTTTCCTTGCCTCGTCCGTTGCCTCGTCCGTCAGTTGCGTCTCCCCTGCCCTTTGAGTCCCAGCGCATTACCCCTACCAGATGCAAAATCTCTGTATCTATGGGAAACACGCTGGGGTTGAGAGAGCTATTTTAAAAACATTAATTTCTCCTATTTTAGTCAAGTGCCACTCAAGGCAACTGAAAAAATTTCAGTTTTCCTACAGTGAGACATTTTTGGGGTGGTGGTGGTATTATTTGGCACCTTAATTGTGCTTGAACGTAACTCAGATGATGAACACCCCTTTTATAATTCCAGCTGGTACCAGGGTAATGGTTCCCTCTCACGTGTACAGAATTCAGTAGCATAGACCTTAGAGGGACTTTAAAGACCATTTATCCACTCCCTGTATTCTACGGGTGAGGACACCTGGGCCCAGAGAGGGAGTTGACTTGCCTAGTGATCAGAAGACTGACCAGACCTTGGGTCTTCAGCCTTGATCTGTGGTGCAGTCAAGGGCCGGGGGGGCAGGGGGGCTCAGTCTAAGGCCTGGGTGGTTTTAGCTGTTGCATCCCTGTTTTGAGTCTAAGGTCCTGATAAGGCCATTCCCTTCCACTTGCCCACAAAGTTATTTACCTCATTACATATATGCCAAAGTAACTGCAGTTCTGTTGAAAGCAACAAATCTTTTTAAGATGAAATTGCTGTGTAACCAGAAGATTTTCTTTTGAATGCTCACAGGACATTCAAAAGGGACAGGGGCTTGCAGCATCTGTTTTGGCCGATAATACTGTTAGCATCAACCTGTTTGAGATGGCTTTCTACCATCTCAGTGCTGTCCTGGGAGTCTCCCCTGGGCTTTTCTCCAGGGAATAGGATCCAGCAGGAGCCTGAGTAGTGCCAGGAAGAATCCCGTTGCTATCTGCAAGATAACAGTCTTGTTCACACCGGAGAATGTCCATGGAGGTGAATTTTCATTCTTTAACGCCCTGCCCTTCTGCAGTGTTGAGCCGGCAGTGCTCACAAGTGACATGAAAATGTAGAACTGGTTGATGATGACAATGGCCAACCTTTGTTAAGTTGCCAGGAACCCTTGTGAGAACTTGCTGTGTATTGATACCAGCCCAGATGATTGGTTTAATCGTCACAACTCTGTAAGATCCTGTTACTGCCCTACTCTGTAGATGAGGGCACCGAGGCACAGAGAGCTAAGGAATTTGTCCTTGGCCACATGGCTCTTAGGTAACAAAGCCAAGACACAGACCCAGGACGTCTGCCTCCTGATGTGTGTGGTGTCTGTCATTTAAACTACGTAGTGTATGGACAGTTCCATTTTTAGAGTCCCGGTAAGTTCTCTGATTTTTTTTTTTTGTCTGAATTTAGAAAATAGTCTAGAGAATATAACTGACTTTCTTGAGTGATGGTGAATTTTTGTGGCCTCGGTACTTTACTGTAGATCAGGTGGCTTGATCGGCTACTTGTACAGGTACTTTGTGTCAGGCGGTGCTCTTGGCACTAAGAATACAGTGGCAAGCGAATCCAAGTCTCTGATCTCATGAGGTTATATTCTACAGGTGATAGATGTTAATAAACTAGTTAATAAATAAATGAGCAAGATAGTTTCAGAAGGTGAAGAGGGGGTGTAAATCAGGGTGCTGTGACAGAGGGTAATAAAGGGAGGCTGTGGTGGCGGTTTAGGATGTGGTGTCTGAAGATGTGACTTGGGATCCCAGACCTGGATGACACAGTGGAGACCGCTGTGGCCATCTGGAGCCAGAGCTGTTCAGTTGAAGGACCTGCCAGAGCAGGATTAGATGTGATGTGCACGCGGGACAGAGGAGGTCAGGACGGGTAGAGTGTGGGGTCAGTGGAGAGACTGGTTCACAGTGAGGTTATAGGTAATTAAGAACCACATCAGGGCTTCCCTGGTGGCGCAGTGGTTGAGAGTCCGCCTGCCGATGCAGGGGACACGGGTTCGCGCCCCGGTCCGGGAAGATCCCACATGCC
>NW_021703765.1:15849005-15974778 GCF_005190385.1 Monodon monoceros | reverse complement strand
ACCTGGTGGCGCAGTGGTTGAGAGTCCGCCTGCCGATGCAGGGGACACGGGTTCGCGCCCCGGTCCGGGAAGATCCCACATGCCGCGGAGCGGCTGGGCCCGTGAGCCGTGGCTGCTGAGCCTGCGCGTCCGGAGCCTGTGCTCCGCGACGGGAGAGGCCACGACAGTGAGAGGCCCGCGTACCGCCAAAAAAAAAAAAAAAAAAAAGAACCACATCATGTTTAACCTTATAGGTCCATAGAAAAGAACTTTCAGCATATTATATAAGCAGAGTAGGAAGCCATCGCGAGCTTAAAGCAGAGAGTGACATAAACAGATAATGTTACAAATATAAACGCATATATATACACACATACCCTTCTGATACATAATAAATCATTTTGTGGTTTGTCTCTCTTGCTACAGAAGTAAATGTTTTTAATTGTGTTTAATTAAAGAGTCTAGGTATTTGAAGTTTTACTGCACATAGTATTTTTAAATCAATGAAATAGTAACATTTATTTTTCCAGTTGCCTGCTTGCTTTGACCATCTGATTTTGCACAATAAAATACTGATTTCTTTCAAAAATGAATAAATACCACCACTACATTCATAGCTTCTTGAAATAAGCACCAGCAAAAGGCTGATGGATGACGCCACCTAGGACAGTCTCTGTGGAGGAAACCGTCTTTCAGATGACATGATATTTTAATGTTAAAAGTAAAGTAAAATCGCGTTCACAGATTGATCTCGCATGTTTTCCTATTAACTGCGTTTTTAGGTTTCTTGAATCACAGGGACAAGCAGGCAGGCACCAGTGACCCCTGGTTCTCCAGCAGTGTGAGATTGAGCCCTGCACCCAGCAGTTAGAAATTACACTTGGCAATGACGACTACAGTTCTGTAATTTGTCTCAGGCTGAGGTTGGCTCCTAAAAATGGGTGTTGATAGTGACATCTAGTGGATCTTGAGTAAAGCTTTGTGACCTATGAAATGTGTAATTAATTGTCAAGTACTGGGTAAGGAACCAACTCTGTTTTCGCCAGGCTCACGTTCTAAAACCTGCAAATGTATTCTCTGTAATCCACTCGGGTGTATCTGAAATACGAAACTATCAGGAGTATTGAAACTTACTTTTTCTTCCTTTAGACAGAAGATCCAACGATGGAGCGACCCTACACATTTAAGGATTTTCTCCTCCGACCAAGAAGGTGAGGCTTCGGGCCGCTGCCGTTTCTTATGCTTTGGCTCTTGGTTTTCTCTGAGGAGAATTCCAACTTCTTTTCCTATTGCATTTTTTTTTAAAGCATCATAAATATGAGCCATCATAAAGGTGTAACCAAGTCACATCCTTTATAACCGATTTTCTTCCATCATGCAGTCATAAATCTCGAGTTAAGGGATTTTTGCGATTGAAAATGGCCTATATGCCCAAAAATGGAGGTCAAGATGAAGAAAACAGCGAGCAGAGGGATGAGATGGAGGTAAGCTACAGGGCTTCGGGCCGTGGTCTGTTTTCCTTGCCTAAGAGCATATTGATGTTTCACTCTAAGACTTTATAATTTAAGGAAATAAAAGTTTATCAAGCTTAAATGTGAAGAAACTTCAATGTGTCCCTGAATCTACGCCTCTGACAGATCTACCGATGTGTTTGGTTTTTAGCAAAAACGATGAACTTTTCATCTCATGTTATAACACTAATAATTGAAGAGGGGTCTCTTTCTAAACTGCTATACCCCTGTTTTATTAACAGCCCACCGCCATGTGAAATTCTCCCCACATATTTAATTCTCTTACTTCTTTGGACTTGCAGCTCTTTGTATATTCCTTTTAGCACGTGGAATTGCTTCAAGTGGCTAAAATAATTTAGGGACTCATGCAGGTTTCTTACTCATTTGGCCCACAGGTGAGAGCGTACATGAGGTAGAAATGCCGTTTTGGAATTAGCTGTCCAGAGGAATTTCCTTTTGTTCCCTCCTGGCAAGGCCACCTTTTACCTCTCCAGTCACGTACCTCTACCACGGGTACCTTCTCAGCTCAGGCTTCAGATGGTGCTGTTTTGTTAGACAAATGCTCGTATTGTTCAGAAAATGTCCGTTTACAAGACCTCTCTGGCTTATTTGCACATCTGTTTGCAGCTGTTGCATAGACATGATGTGTGAATAATGCATTATGGGCAAGTTAACGGAACCCCCCCTCAGACCCAGAGGTCATATTACCAGGCAGTGTTTCATGTGCAAGCTTTCATCTCTCTCTGTGAGAAGGACTGAAGTGGGTGGTAGGCAGTCTTGAATGTTAAGATTTCATAAGCACATCCACAGATTTTTATCTCAAATCCAAGGAATTTTTTTTTTCACACTCTTCCAACTGTAATAGTCAGTGAATCACTTACTTTTCCAGTGACTTTAGGGAATGTCAGGAAGGAATACTTATGCCGAAAATATGTGTTGCAGAAAAAGCACCTCTGACTCTGGTACCAGGAAGCCTGTTGATGCGGCGGCAGCAGGTGGGGAATGGCTGAGTAGGAAGCGGCAGCTTCCAGGCTGCTCCTGGCTGCCTGGCGGCTCGTGCTTCCTACAGCCCAGGAGCTTCCCCTCCTCCTGGAGCCGCCTCCATGCTGTCCTCCCTGGGGAGCGAGAGCGCCCCGGGCCTCCTGATGCCCGGGGAAGGCCACGGATTCTGCGAGAACACACATGCTGCAGGGCTCATCTTCCCAGCTCCCTCTTACCTTACGGAGGTGTTGAAAAGATGACAGCTGTAGCGTGACCCGTATCATCGGCAGGGCTTTGTACGGCCCCGGAGGCCGTCAGGTCAAAATAACAAACACGAAATACGAAAAGGGTGTAACGTGACTTAGGTAACGTGACAGCCTGTGCAGATCCCCATCCGAGTGGCACCCTGCAGTGTCATCTTCTTAGAGGGCAGCGCAGTTCATTGGCCATGGCTCAGAATATTTTTGAGACGCTCCTAGAATTGATTTTTTTTTTTTTTTGCCCTATTTTGGGAATTTCTTTAAATGTGGCGCAGGAAGCCACCGTCAGAGCCGGAGAGCACAGGAGCGAGGACGAAGGGCACAGACGCACTGTAGCCATCAAAGCAGCCTCACCATCTCCCCTCTGATTGTGCTCCACAGCCCGGCTGGGAAGTTGTTGACTCGAATGACTCGGCGTCTCAGCACCAGGAGGAACTTCCCCCCCCTCCCCTGCCCCCCGGGTGGGAAGAAAAGGTGGACAACTTGGGTCGCACTTACTATGTCAACCACAACAACCGGACCACCCAGTGGCACCGACCCAGCCTAATGTGAGTACCGTCGATGGTCAGGAACGTGTCCCCACGCTCTGCAGTCAGGTGCACACGTGGCAGCGCTTTGGGAGGAGGTTGGGAAGTACATCTTGTACCGGTGAAAGCACGTGGTTGTGCAACAACAGGATTCCTCTTCGTGGAGTTACAGAGCGTGGCAGCCTGAGTTTGTAGGTTGTAAAGAAGCTCTTGCCTGCGTATCAGGTTCTCCTGTTGTAAACATGCACTAGTCTATAAAGTAGGACTTCTTTATGAAGATTCGTGAGATGTAGAGCAGGGGTTATTTTTCCTTGGTTTATCTTATGTTTGGTGATTACATCACTTTCCCCTTCTTCAGCTTCCTCTCCTGGCTAACCCGTCATGGAAAATAGCAAACATACTGGCTCTTTAACTTTTCTGGATTTTTATTCCATAATTATTTGATTTGGAAACTCTCTCAAAATTTTTCTTTTCGTTTTTGGAAAATGTATACATCACCCCCTTGATATACTTACAGGCACATGGGAGGGTTGCTAACTCACAATTGGTAATTACAGTTTGCTCTAATCCCTTGCCAGCCTCAGGGATACAGTGAATTGATTACTGTTTTGTTCACTCGACAATTTTTGGTCTAATGATGGCAAATAAACACTGGTTAAACCTCAAGTACTATAAAAAAAAGGATTTGAAGCAGCTTGTTTTTTCAATGATAGTATACAGCAAGACCTAAAACTATTAATATACAATAAAAAGCAAAAACAAAATATTAAAATCAGAAAAGGAAAAAATTGTCCTAGAATTCATGACCTCCCTAGCAGTCAAGACAAGGAGGTAATTACCACTAACTTGTATAATTTTCAATATGAATAAAAGCAAGTATATGAGGTGAGATAATTTTCTCTTTAACCCAGACTCTGAAGGAAATTTGCTAATGATGGTTTTTAGCGGGTATCAGCAATGGGATGGATGGTGTTGTCAGTAACCCTTTTATCTTTAGAAATTGCAAAGATGACCTGCATAGGTAGGAAAGGTGGCCAAGAAGTGTAGTCTAGATTTTGTTTGGTTTAGAGAAAAAGCAGAATCTGCAGCAGTGAATAGCCAATCCTTCCTAAGCCCCTACGTGGGTTCTCATGAACATCAGCCGTCCTTGGTCAGCTTTGGACCACACGGTGTGTGCCTCAGTTCCTTGTTCCCAGGACAGCATAAATACCCCAACATCCAGATGATGTTGAACTCTTTTTTGTTGTAATTTTTTCCCATAGAAATATAAATGGAAATGGTTTAGTTGATTCCTTTAATTAATTAATTAATTTATTATTATTATTATTTTACTATTTCCCTTTGATTAATGACCATAGCTGTTAAAACTGTTGTAAGCCATTTGACTACTCTAGTTATTTGTAGTTTAAAAAAAACAAAGTAACCGCCTTGGGCTTGGTTACGTGTAGTGATCAGAAGAATCTTGGTAGCAGTACCCTAAGCCAAGTACCTTTATCTACCTTTGCTAAAGGTCATAGGAAAGGAATACCTGAAAACAGCACTCTCTGGGGACCACAGTGTCATGACCTCTGTAGAAAAGTGACTACTAGCAGCTCTCAAAGAAAGACTGATGGCCAGTACCTATACAGAAAAAGGTTCACTTTCATTAATAATTATGCAGCCGAAGTCTGTATTTAGGAGGGAACTGGGGACAATTGCTACTTTCTCTGCCTCACAGAGTTGTGAAAACTCTAATGAGGGAATTTATACAAGCTCTCACTTGTATAAATGCTGGCTCATCAGTAGGGAAACTGTGGTTCTTCCGAGTTCATGTTCACCTGTAGTTTAGGGAGAAATCAGTGGCATGATGGTCCACATCAGTGAGGCAGCTGAGCCAGGAAGGACGTCTGCAGAGCTCCGGGTGGGACCTGCCAGGTACCTCCTTTCCACCAAGCATGACTTCTAGAAAGCAAGAGAAAAGTTAGATGAGGGAAAAGATTCGGTTTTCACAATAACCTCCTCATCCCGTCTGAACTGTTTGAGAATTTGGGGGTGTTTTTCCTTAACTTTATTTGGCTTGACCAGAAGCCCTCAAGCCCTCCAGGTTATTTTAATGTGTTGTTTTAATTCAAAAATGATTTTTTGCGTAACTCAGTTTTCACAGAATACTGCAAGTTTGGGTTGGGGGGGAATGGATGTTAAGAAGGGTCTTTATGGGCTTCCCTGGTGGCGCAGTGGTTGAGAGTCCGCCTGCCAATGCAGGGGACACGGGTTCGTGCCCCGGTCCTGGAAGATCCCACATGCCGCGGAACGGCTGGGCCCGTGAGCCATGGCCGCTGAGCCTGCGCGTCCAGAGCCTGTGCTCCGCAGCGGGAGAGGCCACAACAGTGAGAGACCCACGTACCGCAAAAAAAAAAAAAAAAAAAAAAAAGAAGGGTCTTTATTAAAAGGCTATATCTGAGGAAGTCAGATGAGAAGTGATGATCACACGCTGTGCAGAGAATTAAGACTGCAGTGGAGACTCTCATTTCTTAACCGGTTTGCTACAGACTTGCGCTCCAGACTTCAGCCCCTGAAAAGTCCTCATTGACATCCCGTTGCCCTCAGGCTGTTCTTACAGGGTCCTCCTCACCCTGCCTCTTGCCAGCCACAGTCAGAAACGTAGAGCGGTCTGATCATGCATAGCTGCTTTCTGATTACTTTCTCCTCTTCTTGGTCCCATGGATGTGCTAACCCCCAATCCCCCCCGCAAAAAAAATAAAGCCAGAACGTGCCCCTTCCCCTGGTAACGTTCCGATGTCACCCTACCATCCCTTCCTCTGGGAGCACCGGACGTCTTCTGTCCCGGTCTCTCTCTGAGAGCCCTGTGCCTCCCTGTCAGGACACAGAGCGCATAATACTCTTACTGCCTGTATGAGCAGGGACTGTGGTTTCCTACTCACAGATCAACCCCTAGCACCTGGCACAAGGTAGGAGCTTTTAATTGAACGAATGACTACAGATGAGTCACTTCTGAAAGTGGGTACAGGCACGTGGTTTAGTGAACTGTCCAGGCCTGGATGCAGAGCTCTCAGACGGAAGGCGGCTACAGAACACTCCCCAGCCCTCTCAGGTTAGACAGTGGCCTTTAAAATGCCTCTAATTTTAGAATAGTCCTTATCCTATTTAAATGTAAACTGTAAACATTTTACTGTTAAAAGCACAAGTTTAAAATCATGAAGGAATTGCATTAAGACTATAGATGAACTTGTTAGACTCAAAACACTTACTTTAACTCTTTTCAGTACTTCTCTTTCTAAACCACTTTGGCAGTCTCCCATCTTAGCAGTAATTTAATCATATCTTAATGACTCCGGTCATCATTAGTCACTGATGTATATGAATGTAAATGATCAGATACACTGATCTTAATTGGCACTGAATTTGATAAATTTATGGGTTTTCTTCTCTTTATTAATTTGTATGTTTCCCATGAAAGTCAAATGAAGAATATATATATGAAATTAATGACTGAAGAAAATTGAAGTGGCCACTTCTTAAATTTTTTCCCTGCCTCTAATAAAATCATGTTTCTGTTTTAATTTGCCAGCTCAGACATATTTTTAAATGTTCATCTTCCTATTAGTGACCGTTTAAACTTCCTGTCAGTTTCAACAGCCCTCTTGTTCAATTGCTTATTTAAGGGCAAAAGGCCTCCCTTGTATGAACATTTTCATTTTATCACTAAAGACCATAAAAAAGCCCAGGGTTGGAATTTCAGAATCAGAGATATCTTTCTTCTTTATGCTATTTAGTTGTTTCTGGTTCACACTGATTACTAATTATTCAAGCATGTTGGATAAGGAGGATTAGCATAATTGATTTTAAATGCCCCTTTTAAAAAAAATAAGTCCTTCCAGAATAATGGAATTTTTATATACTTCTGAGAGATAGAAAATGCAAGCATAGCAATATTAAAGCCTTATTCTTTTCAACCTCTCCAAAATCCCTGTAACAATTCAAGTGTGTGTTATAACCCGGAACACACATTCAGTATTGACTAAGTGACACCTGACATTTCAAGTGAAGGTTTAAAATTTTGATGAAACTTTTCTATATACAATAGTTTTAAGTAAGGCCAGTCATTATAAAGTGAAATTGAACTGAATGTCCTATAAAAATCACGGCAGCAGTATACAATCACAAAGACAATATTATATTTTCTAACATATCCAAGAGAGTGTCATTTTTTATCATCCTGTTTTGGTGGTTTCAGAAATTGTGTTAGTATACTTGTGTGTCCCTTGATTTTAATTAGTTTCTCTATGGCCTTATGGGATTTTTTTCTGAGGAGTCCTGCTTAACATACTATTAACATACTATTTTTAGTCCAGTTATAGTTTAATACAACTATAAAGTACGCAAAATGTATATTTGTTCGGTTTTAAAAATTTGTATATTGGGCAGTAAAACTTCATTCAGATCTTAATAACAAGAGTTTTTATTTTAATGTGGATTAAAGAAAGCTAACCTTCATACTGTCCCTTTACCAGTAAAGCTAAAAAATGTAAAGATTTTTGGTGGAAATATTCAGACTCTCTTGGGAACTGGCGTTAAAGAGTCACCTGTTTATTTGCAAACAGTGCTGCTTATTGCAGACTGTTCACTGTTACAGGGGCCCAGCATGTTCTTTGGGGGGAATAGAGGGAAATAGTATAAGTTAGCTTGAGAGTCATTAGAATGTTTTAAAACCTATGTTTTAGGAAGAGTCTATAATGAGGGTCCTTGATTAATACTGGATTTCATTTAGTCTGAAATAATGTTTTCAAATATTTTGAAATATTAATTTGCAGTGTCTTTTTTTTTTTTTTTTTTGCGGTACACGGGCCTCTCACTGCTGTGGCCTCTCCCGTTGCGGAGCACAGGCTCCGGACGCGCAGGCTCAGCGGCCATGGCTCACGGGCCTAGCCGCTCCGCGGCATGTGGGATCTTCCCGGACCGGGGCACGAACCCGTGTCCCCTGCATCGGCAGGCGGACTCTCAACCACTGCGCCACCAGGGAAGCCCTGCAGCGTCATTTTTTAACTGAATATGGCGTCTTATTGAAAGAGTCTGTAAGGGTTTTCTCTGAAAAAATTTTGACATTTAAACTTCTACTCTAAAAGTCTCCAAGTAGTATTTCTCCCAAAGGAGAATTGCCTGTAATTTAGTGCAAAAGTTTTCAAGATTGACTCAATGCTTTTCACATCCTGAATTAAGAGAGTTACATGATGCCCCCCCGCCACCCCTCCCAAAAAAAAGAGACTATGAGGTTGCAGCAATCCTCAAATCCAAGTTGATTTGGGAGGTTATTGCCTGATGTTTGTGGATTTTAAAAAGGAGTTGAATGGGGAGAAATGCAGTGTCATGCATCTGAGAGTCTGTCAAAATGAGATCCTCAGAGGCCGAAAAAGTTCACGTTGGGTCAGGAGCATTTCCCTCCAGACCCCAGCTTTGAGTTTATGCTATTTGTACTCATTGGTTAATTGGTGGTGACCAAAAGTTGTGGCCCTGTCATTGCTGGACTCCTAGAGAGGGGTCACCACGGACTGGCCATGAGTTTGAGCTTACCTGTCACCTCTCCTTCAAGAGGCCTCCTTTGTCACTGGGGCAGATGGATGGAGGACTTTGATTTCTCTTCGTTCTTAAACACTAAAGTACATGCTGCAGTATATGCCTGAAAGATACTCAGAAATATTGGGACAGATGCATTTAAAGACTGTATTTCAATGAGAGGGACCTAGGAGAATGCCTTAGCCAAGAGATGGTGGCAGATTCCCCTGCTGAACGGCCAGCTGATTGTCAGTGTTGCGCGAGAGAGCACTGACACTGTATTAGGCGTCAGGCCCTTGGTGGGTGTTGGCTGGTGTTGAAGGGCCAGGTGTCAGTACCGGTTCTCCTGACTCCCACCCTCACCCCGCGCTCCCAGGGATGTGTCCTCCGAGTCCGACAGCAACATCCGGCAGATCAACCAGGAGGCAGCGCATCGGCGCTTCCGCTCACGCAGACACATCAGCGAGGATCTGGAGCTGGAGCCCAGCGAGGGCGGAGACGGCCCTGAGGTAGGACTTCCCGCTCTGCCGGCACACTCCTTGGAGCTCCTCCTTTCCGTGTTCTCCAGGTTGATCCTATGTCGTAATTTCTTGTCTCAGTAAATCTGTGTAAAAAGGAAGGCTCATGGTCTCGTGGCTGATTGATGACCATCGAGATATTTATTAACTTAGAAAGTGCTTACAAAAGCCATCTTTGACGAGTACACATAGTTTACATTGCTACAAAAGGGAATGACATTATTTTTAGCATGGAAATCTTAAGATGTTTTCACTTTATCCTTTATTTTTCCCCAGAGTCTAACCATCTCTTGTTAAATGGCAACATGGGTATCATCTTTGAGCAGTTGAAGTAGCCCTGTAACTTGTTTGGGTACCAAATACAAGTTTTTACCGAGTAGTTTTGACATAGCGAAAGAGGTTTGTTACCAAGAAAACAGAAATTTGGGTGAATAGAAATGTTCATAAGTTTACCCTTAAATGCTTATGGTAAATTACTGTGGAAGAATGTATATAAATTGAACAGCAAATTAGCAAGGCAGCAAACCGTAACTTCCATGCTGCCTTAACAACTCTGTTTACTTATTAGAAATCCATTCTTTTTAAACATTGCATTAGGAAGATCATTCACAAAATGTTCCAGTGATCAAAATTAGAAAAGCAACGTGAATGATGCTGTAATAAATTCACTAAGAGTTACTTCACACCAGGGCTTACTTACAGCTTATAGCATCTCTGCTGTTTTCATTGTGAATCCTCAACGGTTAGAGTCAAAGAAAATTCACGAAAATCGTAAACAAATGCCTGAGAGTATTTTTTTAACCCATGCAG
The DNA here is from genome assembly GCF_005190385.1 of Monodon monoceros. Taxonomy (NCBI): domain Eukaryota; kingdom Metazoa; phylum Chordata; class Mammalia; order Artiodactyla; family Monodontidae; genus Monodon; species Monodon monoceros. Next base: position 15,964,642 of record NW_021703765.1, on the reverse strand, counting down.
GTAGTTTCAAGTGCTAGAAGCAAAGCACTGCTCAGAGAGGCGCTATTACAAAGGGACTAAGAGCACGGCCCCTGGGACCAGGCTTCCTTGGCTCAAGTCCTGACCCCACCACTTCCTAGCTCTGTTACCTTGAGCAAGTTATTCCCTCTGCGTCAGTGTCCGCATCTGTTGATCAGGGTAGTAGTCTTTATTTCCTTATGGATCCTGAGCATATTGTGTGCCTCCTGAGTGCTCAGTAAATGTGAATTACAGTTATCATAAGGGTTATTACTGGGGCGGGGAATGAGAGGGTCCCTCGTCCTAGCAGTTACCACAGCGTCTTGTTCCTTGGTAGCCTTGGGAGACCATTTCGGAAGAAGTGAGCATCAGTGGAGACTCCCTCAGCCTGGTGCTGCCTCCACCACCAGCCTCGCCTGTGTCTCGGACCAGCCCCCAGGAGCTGTCTGAGGAACTGAGCAGACGGCTTCAGATCACTCCGGACTCCAACGGGGAGCAGTTTGGTTCTTTGATTGTAAGTAATAGTGAAAATCTTTCTTGATGCATAAAAAAACTCAAATCTATGACTTGTGTTTTATCAGCTTTAACCTTGCAGAATTTCTTTTCCCAGCCAAAGGTTCATAAAGAGTACCTTTGTCATAAAGGTGGTGTTCGCACTGGGACCTGGGAGACATTGGGTCTCCAGGTCAATCCTCTTACGTCATACTCTGTGTGCTTTACCATTCTCGTTTCACAGATGAAGACGTGATTTTAAGTGACCCATCCAAGACAAGGTTAGAACAGGAGATAGATAGACATCTCCCAAGTCCCAGAGTACCAATCCTTGAGAAAGGTTGTGAAATTGTGACACTGTCACCAGGGTAGCATTTGAACTTGGGTTCTTAACCATCAGGGAAATTCATTGTAGACGCTTCAGGCGGGGCTAAGCCCCAATGAGACCAACAGAATCAGCCATGAAGACCTGTGTCTGAGAACACAAAGCTTTGCAGAAAAAGCCCACAGAAAGTTCCTGCTCATGCATAAAACTGAGAAGCAATGCAGTCTCAGTGCCTCTTGAGAAATTGAACCTACAGATGTACTGTAGTAAACGATGGTAGTCCCTCTGCTGCAAATGGCATCCTAGAAAAATAGTCATCATTACAGCCATATCAAATGTAAATGAATAGGAGGACTACATAAAATGTAAAAGCCAGGAAGTACTCACAAAATTGTTACTCCTTCAGTTATGTATTTTTGTTTTAAAAGACACCATTGGCCCGTATCATGAGTTGCACTGATTACTCAGTTAATGTGCTTTTGTATTAAAATTCTATGAATGTCCTTCAGAAAGAGAAATATCACTGAGACGAAAATTTAGTACTGAAGAGGCAGGGAAAAAAAGAGTTTGCATATATGGGATATTTGAATTGATAAAACTGTTGCTACGGAAACAACATAAGCAAGGAAGCCGTATATTTTAAACATTATAAAAGGAAGTAAGTACTGCCGGAAGCGTAGCAGTGGTGCACCTTTAGTCTACCAAGTGAAAAGCCATCGTTTTAGGCAGCGCTGATATTAAGCTATCATCTCTTATTATTTGTATAGGGAGCTTCTGCATTAATCATTCTAGGTTCATAAAATATCTTTAAGATCCAAGTGCAAGTGTCGGAATTATGTTAAGTTCATGTCGAGTCTGGTTCAACTATTAAATAACAGTGCCTAGGAAAGAGAGGAGTAGGGGAGTAGGGGGTTCTTCTCCAGTTTTGCTTGTCAAGGTCACTCTGTATTCAAGGACAACAGCATGGACTTTTACTAAAGGATGAATCCTTCATGCTAAGCGTTGTGAAAAGACTTGAAAAGCTTCCCATTTACTGCTGCAGGGTCTGTCTTTGACCTTACCCCATTTTCCTGATTGCAAAATATTAATAGCGAGGAGATGCTACAGATTTGTCCCATGTACAAACCTGTTGCTAATTAGACCCCTGCCTTGTGTGTGTGTGACCTGCTGCTGATCTGTGGTCCTTTTTTTTTTTTTTTATAACCATATAGATTAATACAAACAAGTGAGAGGAACATATTATACATTGCACTCTATAGATTTTTCTTTTTTAGTTTAACCGTACCTATTTTCCTTCATTCCTGTTCTGTACAACTTCTGAACTCCGTTCAGAAGCTGAAGCTATAAATACCTAACCCTTCAGAAGGAGCCGAAGATTATATTTGAGTTCCCCTGGAAATAGAATCCAACTGATTCTTTGTCATTGGTCACAGTAGTCAATAAATGTTTAATAACTGCATGTCAGTATCTCTTCCTCTATTCGTGTTCCACTAGAATTTACCCAGAGGTTGCATCTCAAAGCAGAACTCAGGACTTCTAGCTTCTCTTTTCCATTATTAGAGCAGCACTCAGATGTCATCTGTGGAGCCCCCTTTCCTGTTTTGGCCTCTTATGTTTAACGTTATTTCTATCCCATCTGCTTAAGACACTTGAAAGTGACAGTGGAAGATACTTGACTCCTTAAAAGATTACTCTCATTACCCCGAAAAGATGGTGTTTCATTTAATTATACCTTCTAATATTAAAGAGCAGTGACTAGGCTTGAGTGATATATTTTTTAATCCAGTGAAACTCGTTTCTCAGAATGTGTGTCCCTGATGCTCCGCGTCCTTTCCTCCCCTTCAGCAGAGAGAGCCTTCCTCGAGGTTGAGGTCCTGCAGTGTCACCGACGCAGTCGCAGAGCAGGCTCATCTGCCACCGGTAACCCATATGCTCATTTCCAGCCGTGAATTGGCTCTTTGGGCTTTTATTTAAAATCATCTGGGCTACTGAGGAAGAGTTTTTCCTGTGCCAATCCATTTACCGTATACGTAAGACATTAAAATGTCCTAGCAAATTGCCCAAGGAGAGTGAATTTCCAATACGAAGAGTTGTTGTCCTTGTCACCGAAGTCTCTGAAATGCTAAAAACTCCATTGTTTTGCCTTTCCATCCAAATTAATACCAATTCTGATGTGCTTACTTGACCTAAACATTAACAATTCCTTGTTTAAAAAACTTCATTTGGTCCCTGAAGCTGTGTTTGAGTGACCTGTATCTCAAGAACATAGGAAGAACTCTTCTGGGTGGGCAGCAAGAAGTCCTTTCCATTACTAATGGCCTAAGCTCTTAACCCACAAAGCTCTGTCCCTTCTCTTTAAAGCCAGCTCTACTGGCTCAAGAGTTGGCTATAATTTGTTCCCACTTTCCCACAGTTTTCATAACTAGCAGGAAATATAGAAGTGTAAAGGGTATTTAATAACATAGGACATAAATAAAAATGAATATTCTGATTGGAAAGCAGGCCAGAACTGCTTTGGGAGATGTTTAATAAACACATTAAAAGTAAATTTTATGTAAATTTGTATTACGACAAATCCTTGATCATTGGTAGTGCTTGTTTATTGCATATGAAATTGTTTGCAATGAAATGATCATTGTTTATTGCATATAAAGTTGAAGAAGGGAAAGAAAGATTGCACTTAACAGTTTTTGCAATCATAGTGTCTTCCCCATTGTGTACATTTTTGCTCAACTTCAAAGAATCTTTTTTGCCTAGGCTTTAAGTCTTTTATGTTTACAGAATGAATAGTACATTAGTCAACTGAGTAATCAACATAGTAGATGCAGTTGTGACATACATGGAGAGGGCTGGTAGGTCAGAAGCTTGACCAGAGCATCCTTTCTGGGATCCTTTCAGGCCTCCCCCAAAACAGAACAGTCAGCTGTGATGGACTAGTGGGATACTCTTCAGATGACGCTGTGATTTTCCTTGATGAATTAATGGTGCTTTCTCTCCTTTTCCAAAATCAGTGTCAGTTTTATTGGCCAAAAGAGCTCACTTCCCTGAAAACTGATGATTCTTTCCTCTTTCCTTGTGCTCCGTGGAGCTGTGAACTCACTGATCACCAGTGGCCTCTTACTTGAATTTCTGAGTTTGACAGATTTAATAATCTGCTAATTATTTAACAGTGGGGGCACGATAGTGGTGCTTTCCATTTTTTTTCCATAAGACATCTCACATTGTTGAGGTTGTCAATTCATCGTTTACCCGGGTCAGGGCTGCAACCTGAGCCTTCTCTGGATGGGAGGGTCATCGTGTTCCTCTTTTCCTTCTGGTCATCAGTGGTTGCTCAACTTTATTTGGACCGGGTGGATTGCACAGATTTTGATTCATGTCACCTGCCTTACTGGCTGCACCAGCACTGATTCCTGATTCAATAAGCAATGGGTGGTCTCCCAAAATGCATTTCACTGATGTAAATTATCATTTAACAGCCCAGTGCCCCAGCTGGGAGAGCACGTTCATCAACTGTCACGGGTGGTGAGGCGCCAACGGTAATGATACCCTCGTTCAGACATGAATGGCAAAACTGGGGGTTGGTTTTAATATTTTGGGTAATGGTGAATATACACTTTTTTCTTCTTTTTTTGATAAGAGCAGCTTCTTATGTGCCACAGAGCTGCATGCTTCTTATTTTAAACCTCTCACTTTCACATTGTTTGAAGGTACTGGGTAAAACGAATTGATTTTTAGTCCCGTATAGTTTTATGAGGAATACTGTCAAGCTTTGTTTAAAGTGCATTTTAATCTGATCATTTAGAGTCTGTTTCTGCCTTTTAGTGTTTGTACTCCTGATAAGCTTTTCCCATGTGTTTAGAAGACTTGGGTAAAATATTTTGGTTGGAGGAGAATCAAGGAAGCCACAGGAATTGCATGCAATTATACATGTGAATTTTCAGTGATACATTTCCCGTACCACGTTTCAAAGGCTGGGTTAGATTTTTTGTATCACAAGCGTGAACCAGTGACCTTTCTCTGCTACCAGGGGCCCCTACTCACAGGTTCACAGGTATGAACAAGTGTTCATATAATTTAGGAGGAGAGAGGAAAGAGTATAATTAAGAAATTGAAAAGATCTAGAAAAATGGTGTTTTTAAGCCAAGTATCTCTTACTCTTATTACCCATTATTTTAAGTAATTTCTACTATTCATGCTTGTGGGTGACTTGGATGACTGTGTACTAATAAGTTGCCTGTTTTCTCCTTGATCCCTAAAGACAGGCTAGTTGCTAGTTTATGCTTGGAGCTGCTATAGCTATTTGAAGAATTTTCCTGACTGTTTTAACTTTGTATGTTTGTTGTAACTGCTTATTACTCGAGAACACCTTTAAATACATATACGATTGCTGATTCCTGTAGGATGTTGATTTAAAGGAACAATTTGGTTATATTGTTAGAATTTACTCCTCAGCGTCGTACACTGGAGAATCGAAGTGGCAGTCCGCAAAAATCAGCCCAGTTTAAAGTATTGAGCTGCAGTGAAGGGCATGTGTTGGGTGGGCCAGGCTCAGCCTCCAGTAGAATTCAAGAAAGTTCAGATAAACTCGTATATTTCCTATTGTGCGCTAGTAATTTCCATGGGAGTAGAGCTGCGAGGCAGACAAGATCACTTCGTGAACTGATTTTAATAGAGTGCAGGGCTGATGAGCATCTACTATCATTTTTGCATTTTGTTGGCCTTGGAACCTGATGTGAGTGTCGGAGTGTTGCGAGAGCTGATAATATTAAATGACAGGGTAAACTGAATTATGATCGTCCTGGGATCCATGGTCAGAATCTCCTGGCAGGACGAAGTGATCCATGTGAATGAGCTCCCCGTGGCCCTGCCACTGTGCTTTTCTTCTTGCCTGTGCTCTCTCCCTCCCCCAGCAATGAATTAAAAATAGGAATTTGGTTTTGTTTTCTATTTTCAATGACTGGGTAGTAATATTTCCTAAATGTTTTATCTACTCTCATGCTTTCTACATACCTGGTAATCTTTCGCCTGGAATAAGCAAACTTATCTTATGGCTGCATTAGAAATTATCACGTCTATTTCTTTTGCACCCTCACCATCCCTCGTGACGAATAGCCTTTACTTTTGCTTTTCCAATTCCATCTCCTACCATGTGTTTTCCCCTCTTTTACACCTTCTCCCTGTCAGCCGCAACACTGAAGTGTGCTGTGTCATCCTGAAGCTACCCTGGGACTCCCCATCCCACTCCTTCCTCTGTGCTCTCGTAAACGTACACGTGGATGCACGCGTGCGCACATACACACACACACACACGCAAGTGGGATCTCGTATACGTATTAATTATCAACTTGATATTATTCACTTGTGGTCATTTTTCCGGGACATACTAATTAGTACATAGTAGTCAGTGATGTGAGTGCACTGCAGTTTATATAATTTTCCCACATCGAAGAAATTCAGCCTCCACCCCCTGGGCACTGCTCGCCATGTGGCTTTATTAACCATCCTGGTGTTGCTCTCTTTCCATGGTAGTGCTTTTATTTCTACGGTATAACGAACACGCCCTGATTCTCATCTGCGGAGCCGCAACCCTTTGACGTATGACAAATAAGTGCGCGCTGGTGCCGCTTTCCAGCCGGCTAAGCATGAGCCCTCTCTGTGAGAGAAGATGAGAAGCATAGCACAGCTTGGGGGTTTTGCTCTATATACCCTAAAAATACACTGAGGCAAGAGCGTGGCAGGATCTCAGTGAATCTTGGAGAATCTGTGATAGCGCCAAACATTTATCGTCTTTAAAAGCATTTTGAAACTTTTACAGCTCCAGTGTAATTGAGTTCTTCATTTTAATGAAATAAATGGAGCCACCATGAAGCTGCAGTTAAATGGCTCCTTGGCTTTGTGAAACACGGTGGTAGAATTCAGATGAAAAGCTGTGAAGTGTTAAATTAAGCTGACTGGCCGCTTTCTAACTTGTCTCCTGATTAATTCACATGTTCTTGAGGCGGTAAGGAATGCACGTGTGCAGAAGCGCGCGCACTCCACGCACACCGCAGGAGAAGGCTGACGTTGGCTCCAGGGCTGCGCCCCTGCCATGGCCTGTGCCCCTGCCATGGTCTGTTCATAGAAGCTGAGCCCCACCCCCTCCCCAGCTGTGGGAGGTGGTGTTTTGAGTCACAGATGGAATCACCAGCACAGGCTGTTCTTCATGGACATTTGGAAAGAACCCTATAAAGAACCATTTTAATAACACCGTCTTGCGTAAATGGAACTAGATCGTAGGTTGCCAATTCAATTCTCAGTAGAAGGTAGAAGGAACATTTTAATCAAATTCAGTGTTCTCTACGACGCTCCTAGTTTTCCATAAACTGATTAGCCCTATTAACTGTGGATCTATGAAAGTGACCTGGTTGCTGGAATACTCTGCTGGAACTCAGTCCTGAGATTATCCATGACACATCCCAGTTATTTTAGTTCATTAGCCTCCTTGTAAATATCCTTTCCAGGGATACTATAACTGTAAAACTATCCTTAAGGTTTCCAAAATGGAGTTTTCTAAGGGCACATGTAATTGCCTTTCCGCAGAAAATAATTGAACGGGGAGGCCGAGAAGCGGCATTTAGCATTTCGTATTCCATGCAGCCAAAACATTTTTGGTCCTCATATAAACAAACAGTATGTCAAGGCTTGATAGCATGTACTTGGCCAAAAATACTAATCAACCACTAACTTAGGTTACAGAGTCCATTGGGTCAGCAGAATCCATTGCTGTAGTGCCCAGATAAAAAGTAGCCTGGAAATAGCTCCTTTGTGTTGGTGTCACAGCGAGAGGAGGAGGGTGCAAAGAGCTTTCGGCTGTAGACAGATTCATCTGTCTTTAATACTCATGGAAGGATCAGGTCTGCATGTTGATGTTTCTTCCACTCTTGTTGTATCCCCACAGCTAGATCCAGGACTCTACGTACTCGGAGTCTTGGCGTTGCCATTATGGGGCCTCGGGGACTTTATCTGGAATAATGCCAAGGAAATAGTTGCTGCAGCTCTAGCAGAAAGTTGCCTTTCAGATAAGTACACTTGCCCTGCTGGGTAAATGTGTTTTAGAAATAACCATTAAGGCAGCTGCTTCCTGGTCTGTTTTTCTCTGGAATGTGCTATTTGAGCTCATGAAGTAAGATATTAAGCCTCGTTGCCTGCAGTCCCCAAATTACATGGCTGCATCCCTGATCTTGCTTTTCAGTTCAAGGTCTTGCAGTGGACTGGGGGACCCTCTTTGCCAAGGTACATTGTTGGCAGAAAACACGAAAGATGGGATGAGTACAAGGAGAGATTGGGCTAAGAGGTTGACATCTTCAGCCTAATCAAGAAAACTGCATCTGGTAAAATGTCTGGAGTTTCAGAAGATCCTAATTAGGGAAGACGGTACCCTAAAAGAAGTGGTTTCCTTTTGTAACCTCACGTAAGAGATTATTTCTAACGTTTGGCCTCTTGTTTCTTTTACGCTCTCCCGAGAGCCTTGGTAGTCATGGTTGGCTTCTTGTTCCTACCCCCTTCCTTAGAGTAGCAGCCCTTTCCCAGCTACAGATCTCATGCGCAGCACCCCGACGTCCAGGACGTCCTGGACGGCACTGGCCTCAAGCAAACATCCCCTTGCCTCCGTGAGTCTTTGAGACACCCTGCTTTCCAGCAGCTCTCCACCCCGCCTGCATTTCTCAAACTGCTTCTTACAAGCAAAAGTGTCGCAGGAAGCCTTTTGCAATCTACTTTGAACTATCCAACCATAGTCACTCTGTACTGCACATGTCTCTAAGCCCAGAAGCTACCTGTGCTCCATTCACCCTTTAAGGAGACAAACTCCATATGGGAGGACGGGGGGAAATACAGCCTCAGTTACCACGCTTCTTTGGAATTCTGGCCTCAGATTGCCAGGTGGCGTCCCGGGCTGGAATAGTTGAGATATTCTGGTCAGTCACTAGCGTGAAAGCAGGCCTCGTAGAGAGCAGACTGTGTGTGTGTGTGTGTCCCCACCCCGTGCCAAAAGCTACGTAGTGTAAGGGCCCTAAGCTGGTGAAGAATTTAGGAATAAGCTAGGAGAGCATCCCTGTGACAGCTAGATTGAGGAAACAATATTCAGGGCATCCCTCTCAGAGTCGGTAACATTTAATAATTTGAAATACCTTTTAGGCTCTACGTGGTTTGACAGTAAAATGCAGCAACTGAAACGAATTGTCATATTATTCTCTTTCGTTACGATCACGTTGGCAGCAACCCTTTATGCTGAAGGCTGCATGGCCCGGAACTGAGTTTTGTAAGATTTTTGACCCTGTGGCTTGTGTGGGAGTTCATTTCACAGTAGGTTTAAAGCTATTGGAAACATATTGCTGTTTTCCAGGCACTCATGTTTTCGGTACCATTAGAATTAACTCACTTTGTCTAGCACAAATAACTCTGGGTACGTATTACTTTATTAAGTTGATCAGAAAATAAACGCAAGATATTAAATAATAACAATTTCTTACACAAACAGCCATCAGTGGCCTATGTACATACCACGCCGGGCCTACCTTCAGGCTGGGAAGAAAGAAAAGATGCTAAGGGACGCACATACTATGTCAATCATAACAATCGAACCACAACTTGGACTCGACCTATCATGCAGGTATGCAGATCGCCACACAGCTTATGGTCACAGGCAGTAGAAGCCAAAGCGGACGCGAATCCCATGGTCCCGATGTTTATGTGTTGTTCTGAAGAACCCATGTTTAAGAAAATTTTTCTCGCAAATGCATTCCTTTTAAACGTAGTATTTGCCCTAACGAAGAATTTGGTCCCTGACTCAGTCTCTCCCTAGATGGTCCATTTTAAAAATGTGACATGAAAGGTTATTTTCAAAGTAAGAGCCTGCTTATTACAATGGGTAGCATCCCTCCGAACCCCCTTTTTTTCTGAGGCTGGTTTTTATGCCAGCCGGTGATTCATTTTTTATTTCCTTGGAGTGTTTCCCCATCCTTCCCCCCATTATTATGCGTAGTCATTTCCTCCGTGCGTTAAACAGGCCAGACCTCTCATCATCGCTGGCTGTGTTGTTGGGTCCACCCTCCAGTCACGCGCGCAGGGAGAGCCTCACACGAAGCTAACTTGTGTTTGCCTCCAACGTAGCTTGCAGAAGACGGTGCATCCGGATCTGCCACAAACAGTAACAACCATCTAATCGAGCCTCAGATCCGCCGGCCTCGTAGCCTCAGTTCGCCAACAGTAACTTTATCTGCCCCACTGGAGGTGAGAAGGCTACGTCATCTAACTGGGGTCACGTCTATCCTGTGACTTCTCCTCATTCTCTCTTCTCTCTGAACTGGGACTTGGGTTTTGCAGCCACCTTCCGCTCTGATAATCAGTCTCTGTGTTCGTGGTGAGGGGTGTCCTTGTGCAGCCTCACTCCATGCTTCCCATCCCTGGACTCACCTGATTCTCATTCTCATTGGGCTGAGGCCATGGTGGCTTGTACTGGACATGGGCTCCTCTTTTCAGAACTTTCTCCATTCGTGTTGTGTTTCACTCCTTACTGCCTGTTACCTCATGAGACTCGCATAATAACTCGTATTGGTTCAAATACCAATGCTTACGTTGAGTTTTTAAACATCGCTGTTGCTTTGATCTGTTTTTCCTTTCGACCGTGAGGTCTTCCATTGTATCAGCCTCCGAGTTTCTGATGCCTGTTTGCGTCTCTGAGTCACTGCTGGGCATCTGCTTTGCGCCCTCCTGTTTGTGTGGTTTTAGGGACATCCCTTAACATCACAAATACCAGAGACGAAACCTTTGAAGTTCTAAACGTGACTGCATCTTAGAGATGGCTGCGGGCTTCTCCATGCCCGGGTTGAAGATGTTGATAAGTGGGAATGGGCGATATCTCCTCCAAACTGTGATGTAAATGTCCTGGGTAACAACTATGCAATTCCAGGTGGCTGTCTCGGTTGATAGAGGTTTTTCTTTTCTGCTCTAAAGATTGCCAGTCCATCTTCGTTAGACTGTGAGCTCATTGAGAGCAGGGGCATGTTCTTCTCCACCTTCTGTAAAATCTCCATCCATAATGCTCACTACAGAACAGTATTTTGGGTACATACCAAGTAGCTGTCAAAGGATGGTGGTTATACGTACTTCATATTGTGTGTTTAACCAGTAGAAACACCTTACAGTTAGATTAATTTTAAAAGTAAACCAAGCAGGTTTTTTAGGAGCTTCCCCGTTGTCCCTCTTCAAAGAGGAGTGTTCCATGACCCCCAGGTACATGTTGACCCCTCTGGACTAGAACCTGGTAAGACTTCTAATGCTCATTATTATTCCTTAGGGTGCCAAGGATTCACCCATACGTCGGGCTGTGAAAGATACCCTTTCCAATCCACAGTCCCCACAGCCATCACCTTACAACTCCCCCAAACCACAACACAAAGTCACACAGAGCTTCCTGCCGCCCGGCTGGGAAATGAGGATAGCGCCCAACGGCCGGCCCTTCTTCATTGACCATAACACAAAGACTACAACATGGGTAAGGTCGCTACTTTTATTTGGCTCCATTTTCATCCTGAGGTCTGGCATTCATTCCTTTATTTCCTTACCCAGTATCCATGGTTCTTGCAGAGAAATTTCCTGGCAGTGAAGCATGTCCCCGGAGGGTCTTCTCAGCTTGGTCTAGACTCCGCACATGGGGGCTGGCGGGGAGCAGGTGACTTACGGGCACAGGCTAATGGCCGCCTTTGCTACTGGTGCCTTTTCTTCAGAGCACTCCAGGAAAGCTCCAGTTGTGACAATTTACCATATATGGAATAAAAAAGGTAGTGCTACATATAGCTAGGATTTTGATGTTACTGCTTCCCATCTCAGGATGCTGTAACCTTATTAGGAATTCTAATCTTTTTAGAAATGATGTTTCTTTGTCACTTTCTTTTTGCATCTGTGTTGACATTACCCATCTTTATTTTTATTTGCTGTGTCATTTTAGTTTTTACTGTTTACATCAGATAAGTATTTTATACTCTGTGCTACATTACTTTCTTTTAATTGTGGATCAGGAGGTATACTAAAGACTTGGTAAATTTGATAGCTCTTTTTTGTGAACATCTTATCACAGTTGGTTATTTCTTATCACAGGGCTCTTCCATGTGCCCCTGAATCATGCATGAGAGAGAATCCGTGTATTGTGTTAACCTGAGAAAAATGAGATTAATGAAAAGTACATATGCATATCTTTATGTTCCTCTGTTCACTCTTCATTTCTTCAGGGGAGTCAGTGGTGGCTTATTTAATGTAACATAGAGTTCTTTTAAAAGTCAGTGGTATTTTTCTACTGAGCGATCTCTAGACCAATGATTAGCCTGAAATGCGTCCTCATGTTTCTATTTCTGATGCTACCGAAGGTTTGTTTTCCTTCCTCTCCCTTATATCCCCATCTGATTGTCTGGGTACCGAGCGTAACTCAAGTCTTTCTGTCCTCTGGGCTACTTGCTCAGAACTGATGGTATGTGAAAGCTGGTTGAGTTTTGGTGATTGTCACTGGCCCTAGCTCTGTGGTCTTGGACCAAGAGTGAACACATGCTTTAAATTCCCATTTCTAGTGTAGACACCAAGTATACCCAGTTGAAAGAACAGCAGTATCGTGTTAAGGAAGAGACCTGGACCCAAATGGACTGTCACTTACACTTTGCCCGTGGTGTGATGGTAATTCAATGCCCTTGAGAATTGGATTAGATGGCCCAGCAGACTCTCTCAGACCTCATGGATCGTGGTACAGTGTGTCTCCACGAGGACAATCTTAGCATTTGGGGCAGGACTGTGCCTGTTATTTGCAAGACATTTAACATCCTTGGCTTCTGCCACTGCATCCTAATAGCCACTGTCGCCGCCCCCGCCCCCCGACCCCTATCCTAGTGACAACCCAAAAGCTCCCACGCATTTCCCAACACCCCGTAGTGAGAGCCACTCCAACTTTGAAGTAAAGGAATAACCTGCCAAGAGAATTTATCATCCAGATCTGGTAACATTCATTTGGTAAACGCATCACTACTGCTGAGGCATATATGATAACATGTAGCTTTGAAGATAAGATTACAGGTTTCTGGCAAGATGAGAGTAAAAGATAGGTCGCTCCTTGGGAAATAGAGTGAGAGAGATTGGTGTGAAAACCTTTTTTCCCTCGTGGACATAGGACCTGTAGCAGTCCTGCTAGTGTACCCATTTCTACTTACTACAGCACTGCTGGGATTTCTGTTCCTCAGCCAGGAATGGGAGCTCCAGAAATAGGGGGTAAATATTGTAAAAGTAGCTGGATTAGTGTATGCAGCCACTGTGGCTTGCCAACATAAGCTATGATTTTAGTAATTTGAACTAGCTTAGTAATCAAATCCCCTAACCTTTTCACAGCCTTTCACACCACAACTGCAGTGTAATTGCAGCTGGGCAGATTTTATTTAAAATAGCACCAGCTTTATTTATTGCCTGCATTGGTGCTGAGTGAAACTCAGTTTGAATTTTCAATTGCCCCTTTCCACCAGATACTTGTGATTCACTGATTTAAATTTTTAATTGGTTAAAACAACATTTTGTTGCTGCTGCTGTCGTTGAAAATCCTTAAGGTAACAACTGGGAATTCCACAAACCACCACGCTTCTCCTCTAAACTCGGATGTGCTGACACAGCCGCGTTATCCCTGCTAATAAACAAAGGCCCATACAAAATTCTCGCTGTGGAACGCAGGCTCTAAATTGCTTGTTTATTTTGACAAAAGGTGGAAGGATGGAGAGAACTGTAAAGATAATTTTCGGCTTAAAACCTGTGTTGAGTTTGTTTGGGGTTTGCTTTGTTTTTCAAAGAGAGAACAAATAAGAGAGAACAGCTGTTCTTAGATTTGAGCATTATCATAGGAAAAGGAAAAAAAAAAATTGGTCAGACAGGTTGAGAATAATGAAAATTGTACTTCTTCCCCCAGCACCCTGTGTCCTCTTGATTCCTGCACTAACCAGAAGCAGGAAAAAGTTCAGGCCAGCATTTCCCTTGTATACATTGATAGAGGAAAATTCCCTTTGAAGTCTATTTATAAAACACGGCCTCTCGCACACACAAATAATGGAGGCCGTGTGCCAGCCGTCTATCAGGAATAAAGCTGACAACAGCAAATGAGCATCACTTTGTCCCCACCTGGATCAGGCGGGCTGTGGATGCACGGCAGAGGCCACCGGGGAGCTGGGGAGAGATTACAGGAGGGCTTCAGCTCATGCATTCCTTCTGCTGAAGAAGCAGCTCAAAGCATGTGTGTAAGAGTATATTTGTGTCTTTTACAGGACAAAGCCTTGGCTTATTTTTGTGGCAACAAAGATTATACCTCAGTTAAGTTTCAGGTTTGTTTTCTACCCAGGTCCAAACTAATAAAACTCACTGTAGTCTAGCCCTGGTGGTTGTTCCCTTCCAGGATCGGAAAAGCACAGTTGTCTTTTCAGCTAGCCAGCATGCCCATATTTTATATATTTTTAAATGATTCCGCGAAAAAACTTTTTTTGGGGGGGGGGGCGTGCTGAGCAGCATGTGGTATCTTAGTTCCCCTACCAGGGATCGAACCCGCGCCCCCGGCACTGGAAGCGCAGAGTCTTAACCACAGGACCATCAGGGAAGTCCCCAAAGCCTTTTTTTTTTTTTGCGGTACGCGGGCCTCTCACCGTTGTGGCCTCTCCCGTTGCGGAGCACAGGCTCCGGACGCGCAGGCTCAGCGGCCATGGCTCACGGGCCCAGCTGCTCCGCGGCATGTGGGATCTTCCCGGACCGGGGCACGGACCCGTGTCCCCTGCATCGGCAGGCGGACTCTCAACCACTGAGCCACCAGGGAAGCCCCAAAGCCTCTTTTTTTTTTTTTTTTTAATTAAATAAGATGTTGATCTTTGCCTTCTGTTTAAAAACGCTTTCAGCTGTAATTGTGGGAAGCAGTTGTGAAATACTGATATAATTGCGAAGAAGTGCCCCTACTATGCTGAGGAAAGGGAGAAACAGCCAAGTGTGTTGTGTATTTTATTCATTCACATTTGTATCGTTTGAGACCTCGTTAGGATTCCAGCTGACTGTCATTCCTAAAGCTGTCCCAAGTCCTGTGGGGCCTTGGCTGCCCTTCTCCGCTTGTCTAGCTGCCCCTCCGTCACTCAGGGGATTCCGTGGGAGGGTGGGTTCCGTGCTGCCCCCCAGGCTGAGCCCGCAGAGCTTGACGGATGGTGGCTGCTGCCATTATTTTGATTTTTGTTGGTATAATAAAATCACGTGACCCCCAGGGGCCTCCAGCCCTCACATTCTATGAATTCTGAGTTTCCGTGCAAGGCCACATTAGCAGGCCTGTGAAATTGAATTTACTTTATGCCTTATGCTCCTTCTCCTACGCCCCTGTCACTTTTCTTTAATTTCAGCTTTTTTTTTTTTTTCTTTCAATCACCAGCTCTTTACCAAAAGGGCCGATTGTCTTTCATAGTAGCCTGTGTGTGTGATTCCAAGGCGTGGCTGGCCTCGCACGCAGCATGCAGAAGCCCCTGTCCTCACCCGTGGAATAGCAGCCTCAGCCTTTCTCTAATCCCAGCGTGAGCAGTGGCTGTGGTCTGCCCGAGCTTCCCCTGCAGTGGCGGCATTACCTGGGCCAGCCCAGAGATGGCCTTAGGTAGCCTTAGTGGGGTTCGGGGCTCTAAGGTTTTCCTTGGTCCATGGCCAAGCGGTCACAGATGTTTACCAGGTTATCAGCTTTTTAGACCTTCTAAATCCTAGATCTACCTAGCATATCTGTTTACACTGTAGGCGTTCCAGTATACTACAGAATACTGGACTATTTTATGCCTCTAATGAGCAAAGGTTGATTTGTATGTGTATGATTCTTGTCGTTCTTGCCAGCTCCAGAAATCTATCACTTTGTTACTATCCCTTGATATTAATGGTTTAGACTGTTAACTTGGGGAAAATAATTTTAAAGCTTTATCGAGGTATAATGCACATACCATACAGTTCGCCCATTTAAAATAATACAACTGAATGATTTTTAGACCATCACACATGTGTGCCACCATCACCATATCAGTTTCAGGCCGTTTGCATCACCCCCAGAGAAAACCCCATACCCATTAGCTGTCACTCTCTGTAACCTAGGAGATGTTTAATACAGTCTTGGTATATAATCATATGTAATTTCATATCCAAACAAAAGTGAGTTTTATTATTTTCCCAGTTTTATACCAACTATTTCATTTTCTTGCTGACTTGGGAAAATGCTGAGGCAGTAAACCTTTTAGTAGTTTGACAGCAACAAAGGCTTTAACATTAATGAAATAAAGGGTTTTTTTTTAAGGTTTTAGGGGTTTTTTTGTTTTGTTTTTTATTATCTTAGGCTTATTTGGTTAATAATGTGTTATTCTGAGTTTTATCATTTTGTTTTCTAACTTTTTGAGTTTCAAATAGGGGTTCTCTAAGTTACACTGCATTTTAATTGGGTCTGTATTAGTGAAGGACAGCCGCCAGACTCTAAACCAGAACCTCTGGGCAAGTTCTTGTTCTCTGTGAGACTCCGTTTCCTCATCTAAAGGAGCAGAGATTACGTATCCAACCCCCATAACAGGGTGGTTGCAAGATCATACACCTGACTGTTCTTTGTAAGTTATAAAGCATGACCCAAGATGTCAGAGTATGTATTTTTCTGTCATTGGTTCTGTGTGGTATCTTATGAAGCATATCCCTTAAGAAAAATATTTTGTAAACTTTTTGTTTTGTTTTGTTTTGTTTGCGGTACGCGGGCCTCTCCCTGTTGCGGCCTCTCCCGTTGTGGAGCACAGGCTCCGGATGTGCAGGCTTAGCGGCCGTGGCTCACGGGCCCAGCTGCTCCGTGGCATGTGGGATCTTCCCGGACCGGGGCACGAACCCGTGTCCCCTGCATCGGCAGGCTGACTCTCAACCACTGTGCCACCGGGGAAGCCCTAAACTTTTAAGATCTAATTTGTGGAACTTGATCAAGAATCCCAGTAAAGTTCTCTCATCGGGATGCCACTCTGGAATGCTGCCGACTAACTCTGGGGCAGGACGTGCCTGGACAGTCAAACCAGATTCAGATTTTCGGCTTCGGCTCAAGAGAGGGTGGAAGGGAGCAACAGCAAATGCAAGTGCTGATGGAATGGGTGTTTCTAACAGGCTAGCTGCCCTCAGCCCGAGCTCAGGGTCCACAGGGAGCTGTCCGACTGTGTCCTCACTCCCGCTCTGTGGAGTAGATCCTCCTTATCTTCACTGGCATCCTCTATTCTGGTCTCCATGGTAATGTCACTGCTGGAACCCTCTTCCTCTTCACCTGCTCAGGGTCTTGGGGAAATGGTTAACCTTTCACTTAAACATTCTTACTCTCCTCCTTTCATCAAGCTCAAGGAGGAAGAGTAGAATCTTTTTGGAGAGATGGTCAGCCAGGCCTCCTGTACGGAGGTGGGGTCCTCCACTCCCCACTGCAGCAGCCCCCCCCCCCCCCCCCCCCGCAACACACAGGCAACCTGCTTGCTGTGGAACACACACCTCCAGAAGGGGAGGACAAGTACCGCTCACAGAGATCACTCCTAACATCTGCCTCTTAACATTTTTCTTGCAGGAAGACCCACGCCTGAAATTTCCAGTGCATATGCGGTCAAAGGCATCTCTAAACCCCAATGACCTTGGCCCTCTTCCTGTGAGTACATTGGGGACACACGGACCAGTCTGAAAATGTGTACTCGTTCATGGGCCCGGTGCTGATAGGGAAGCCCTGTGACCTTCTCTTTCTCCAGACGTTTTGAATCCCCTCGGCCTGTCGTTTCTTAATAGAATCAGGTGTATGACTGAACTGATAGCTCATTCAGTTCACACCACACCGAGCTCTTCTGAAAGAGGTTTCTGAATGGCTGACTGCTAGTGAAAGGTAGACCTTGCAACTAGGATGATGGACGAGGCATTCTCTACAGGTGACAGTTTAAGCAGCACACATTTATTTTGTAACTTAGCAACCAGCTAATGTCCATCCATATTGCTTGCTGATTTAGTCATAGGAACAAAAATTTTTTTTAAAGTGGAAGAAAAGGGCGTACGTAATCACAGAAGGTTTCTATAAGTCATTTATCCAGCAGATGTTTTAAATTTTTCTCCCTTGTCAGTGACTGTGTACAAATCTAATTTTTTATTAGTTTGTTCTCTTTGGGGGCCTGAGTGAGAGTCAAGCTGTTTACTCCAAATTAGATTTTGAATGGAACCTTCACACATGCTTTCGTGTTGACCCACCCCCAGTTTTTTAAAAACCCTTACAGGCTAGAAAGGTGGGATGGAAATGGAAGGGTGCTGGGAATTTTTTTGGTGTTTGTTTTCCAAGAACCTTTCTGTTGCCTGGTGTATGGTATATTACAGCAAGATTTGAAGCTAGAAAGATTAGGGTGCAGTCTTTATTCATCAGGTTATACAAATACCCCACACCCTCCAAATATTTGGTTCCGGGGTTTAGATGGAAGGAGACTGGGGAGAGACTGGAGAGAGAGTTTAGTAAGTGAAAGACTGCAGGTTGTCTAGATCTGTTGGATTCTTGACTTTCAGGTAACAAGTAGGCACAGTTCAGATCATGAAAGCGTACCAGCCTGATCTTGGAAAAATTATCCAAGTCTGGTGTCTGAGTAGTGAGAGTTCACAGCAGAGGACTTCAGTATTCGATTGTTCCACCACCTGATGACATGAGTAAAGCGTCAGTCTCTCACATTTTATATCGCCCTTCATCCTCCCTTTAGTACTCGATAAATACTCATTTAATTAAATGAGCTATTCAGCCCCAGGCTCAGCTTTCACAGTGTGTGGAGTTTCCCTTTGAAGCTTTTGAAATAATAACCCCTGTTTTTCTTGTTCATCACACAGTGAGTGCATCTGAGACTGTAGAACATGTGCTAAAGTGTGTTGCTGGGTGTTGTCATTTGAGTGAGTCCATTTGAAATGTTTCTATTTAGTTTATTCTTTATGTAAAAATGTACCCCAGGGGAGAAGAGTAAGAAGGTGTCCTAGAGTCTTTACCTTTTGCCTTTGATTTTGGGACTGCTGGCTAACGTTTGTCTTCTCTTCCTCTCTTCCCCTGATACCAGCCTGGTTGGGAAGAAAGAATTCACTTGGATGGCCGCACGTTTTACATTGATCATAGTAAGTCGGTGCTGTTTTGGACGCATAGGTGTTGCAGGTGAAGGGAGGATGAGGGTAATTCAGATATGACAGTGAAAGCTGTGTCATTTTACTGTTTGTCTAGGCAGCCAGGTGTTATGTGGCGAGGATGATACCAGAGACTCAGTGCCCTCGTACGGTACTGTGCATTCACCCCAGTTTGTTTTAAAGTAGCCCATTCCAGTTTGACCTTGTGACCTATTAACTGTTTTTTTTAATTAAAAAAATTTTTTTTGATTGATGACCCCTTGACTTTTGCGCTTTTAATAAATACACTCTGGTAATAGAAAATAAGATTAGAAGCGATGATTATGTCAGAAATCTGTGTATGAGCAGTGCTTGAAGCAGCCGCTATGTTTTTTAAAAGCTGCCTTCAGAGGTCTCAGGGCAAGATGCCCATTCTGACTTATTTTCTATTCACAGCATGTTTCCCTGCACCCAACACACTAATACATGTGCAGTTCTTTTCTTGAAATTATATTTGCTGCAGACATTTGCTCCAGCTCCTATGAATAAATGTGTGGTTTCTCATGCCAACTAAAAGTTAAACTAATAAAGGTTTGCTTTTAGCCAGTGTTGTTGTTTTTTTTTTTTCCCCCTTGTTGAAGTGACATTTTCTCCATGGGATCATATTAGTATATCCCTTAAAACTTCTGAAAATGTATATTGAAAAGAAGCCTTCAAGTAGATTTAAAGTTCACATACGCGTGTGATCTGGTGGAATATATTTATCTTTGTTTTCATTTGGTTCATAAACATGAGCATTAAGTCTACACCGGATTTCCCAGCCTCACGTTTTCTTAACTGATTGCATTGGTTAGTTAAGCATGTTGCTGAGCTGACCGGGAAGCGTGGCCTCGTGGGGTCCTCATGTGGGTGGGGCCCGTCACTGTCTCTCATTTCAGGGCCTCTTCCTGGGTTCCTAAGCGACCAGTGCATGGCAGAGACACCTTCGCTTTCAGGCACGGGAGATTGAGGGGTTTTTAGAAATCGAAGTAAGCGAGAAGCCCAACAATTCAGAATTAAACCAAAAGTAGAAGTCCTGGGTGTATTTAGGGGTGTGGGTTACCCTTGCTTAAAATTAGGTAGTTCAAAGTACATAGGCCTAGTTTTTGTCTTCGACCGGTGAAAATGCTGATTCTTGCCTACGTTCCAGAATTTTACAGTGAGCATAGCACTGCCGCCATAAATGCTTTACCATATGCGGGTGCCCCCACTTCCTTCCTTCCTGTGCTAGTTATAATCTTCTTTCTCAGCAGAATTTGCCGAAACAGAAGAGGAGTCACACTGCCTTTTTCCCACTAAAAACAAAAGTTTCCTTTTCAGTTTTTTCATGCATTACAATTTCAGTTTTCAAAGAGAGGTACGAGCAATAATGAGCATTTTATTAAAGCAAGGTCTTAACCGGTAACACAGCCTTGGTCCGCCACACGGAGAGTACTTCACACAACATTGTGGCTGTGTTCCGGCTGGTGGTCTCATGTCAGGTCAACCTGAAAAAGAACTTTATGAAATGTTCTTGATGTACTGTAAGGACCCAGAAACAAGAAAAACACGATTGCAAAGGGCCATCCTAGTATACATTAGAAATTAGAAAAATCATGGACTGTTTTCCTGTAGGCGTGCGTAGACCTAGTGTAATATGTGGTAAACGCTTGTTAAATGGTGACTGGGAGTCCATTCGCGGAGGGCCAGTGGTGCCGGTGTTGTGTTAGGAAGTTGATGCCCTTGGTTGGAAAGTGGAGAGAACCTGCCTTGAGAGGCAACAGCAGCCGTGCCTCCAGCCTCAGGCCTGCCCAGCTCCTGTTTTCCAGGTGATGGGAAAGGGCGGTTCCTTGCTAAATGCCTGGGTGTTTCCCTTATTCCTAATCATTCCCTCCAAGCTCCTCTCAGACATCCCCCATTCCTCTTTTCCAGACCACACAGCACTTGGGAGGCTCCCCCTCTTCACTCCTGGGAATCAAACGATAGGATATAGACCACGTACAGAGCCTTGTTGATCTGAGCTATGCCAGTGTGAGATTTGTGATCCTTTACGTGGAGATTAAAATTTGCCTTTGCTCAACTATACTGAAAAGTTCTCTTAACCAAATACAGTGTAAATTAAATGACCAAAGACTGTGTAAGGAAAAGGTCTGTTTAGGAGAGCCTCATTAGCTGACAGTGTGACATTTCTGCCAGGTCTCCCTAATTCATCAAGGTTTATTCAGTGGAAAGCAATAGAGCAGTGTACATATCAATGAAACAGAGTTCAATTCATATGCCTTTTTTAAAAAAACAAATTCCAGTCTGTGAAAAATGAAGCATATCTATCTTTTTTAAGACGCTGTATCAGGTACTCAAACCCACTCCAAAATGCGTTTCATTGCCTGGAATTTCCTTACCTTCCGAACGAGTCTCTGCTTCTAAACGTTTTTCCCAAATCTTATTTCTAGCAAAATTCAGCATCTCATTTTGCTCTCCTGCTGCCTGCAGGACAGAAGCCAGGCCATCCCTACTACACCATTTGACCGTGAGAGCAGCCATCTTGTAAGGTGCTCAGTCATCCGTCTTCCACTTCACTGGGGCATGTGACTGCACACTGAATATAAAAGGCAGCAGTGCGCTTGTCTCCTAATTCGTTAGGTTTTTTTTTTTTTATTTTCTGCTTCATAAATTCTTGAGAAGTGAGACATTTTCAAGGTTAAGAATGTTAAAGATGTAATTTCAGGAGAGCATGAATGCTCAATACTAATCTCTTTAGACTTCTAGATTCATTTGATTGACATTTGTCAGAAAGCCTGGTGTCAAAGGGTATATGGGAAGGTCTTGAACTGAATCCCTACCTCCTTTAGGAATAGCGTAGTTCTTCTTAAAGACCCGATATGCCCAGCCACTGAGTACTTGGCCACAGGCAGTTTATATACAGAGCTAGAAAATAAAATTCCAGGGATGCTGTAAGATCCTGTTTTACTCTTTCCTGCTAGCAGTCTTACCAGACCTGTTAATAGTAGCTAAATGGACTTTTTTATTCTTCTACTTCATTCTCGCCCCTTTATTTGAAATATTATGTCTCAAAGACAAAAAGCAAGTTTAGATTCAAAAGTTTTAGGACAAAATGGGTAACTGGCCACCGACAGTCATATGTCGATAATTCTTAAGTGCAAAACTGATCATTATCGTAATCATACAAGACCCATATGTGGTTCTGAAAGCCTAGACTGTTTTAAAAAGAATCTGTTTTCGCCATCAGCTTCATTTGGTCATTTAAAAAGTCAGGCTCCTGCTACATGCTGGGAAATGTGTTAAGTGGTGGAGAGGGGGCTGTGGAGATGAACAGCACACAGTTTCTGGTCCTCAAGGGGTTTAGGTTCTAGTAGGGAGTGCCAGGAGGTATTTAAGTGTTGTCTTAGGGGAGTGAACCGGTTGTTACGTAGAAATACTTGCTGAGTGTCTGGGCTCCAGCAGTGGAAGAAGGCTGCAAAAGAGCCTTGTAGAACTTTTCAGGTGGATCCCAAATAATGAGTGAGGCTTAGCCAGGCACGCCCAGCAAAGAGCAATTCTAGGAGGGAGAAAGCGTGCGCAGGTGTGTGAAGCTGTGCAGGTGACACCATGTTCAGAGGAGCGCAGTGGGGTTGCAAACGGCCGGTGTGCCGATGAGGCTGGCGTGACACCCGCGTTAAGTCAAAGGGAGTCTGCTGGTACGGGGACTCGGGTCCCTTCCGCAGCCAGGCGGGAGCGCCTAAGGGATGGTGCAGAAGGGAGTCTGACGCGGTCGGGTTTGTGCTCTAGAGCAGCCGTCCCCAGCCTTTTTGGCACCAGGGTCCTGCCTTGTGGAAGACAGTTTTCCCACGGATGGGGGTGGGGGAGGAGGGGGGGGTCGGGGGGTGCTGCGAGCGCTGGGGAGCCGCAGGTGAGGCTTCGCTCACCGGCCCTCGGCCCGGGGGTGAGATCCCCTTGGCAGAGCTTCAAAGGAAGTTTTGAACGGGGGTGAGTGCGACTGAGGCCAGGGAGACCTAGAGAGTAGTCCAGGGAGAAGATGAGCGCTCGGGAAAGAAGCCTTTTCAGAGAGGTGGGACGGGTGGTGACCTCCGGAGTGACAGGTAAGCGAGGATGGAAGGTATGGCAGGTGCCGGGCTTGAACAGTGGGCGGACGGCCTGTGGTGCTGTCGATGAGGAGTGCAGGGTTGTGTGGGCCATTTTGGTAGTGGGAGATTATGGGTCAGATTCTGACAGAGTAGGGTTTGAGGTGTTTCCCAGGGGAAATCCAGGTGCAGGTGTCGAGGATGGAGCTTGAGGTTCTGGTTTGGACAGATGTGGGGGTCATCATATGGAGGTAGTAGGTAATTTATTTTCTGGTTCGATGATGGTACCCAGTCTATAAATAGTCTAAGGCAGTTTTTACTCAGCTATATTCTTTTTCTTTTATTTCCTTTTCTCCTGTTTTGCATCGCAGCAACAGCTCTTAATTTCCAAAAACTTCTGTCTTCAAAGTAAGGGACCCAAAAATACTTTTTGCTTCGTCCATCAGCGGTCTCTGAAACAGTTGAAACAGTTCTTGTAACTTTTCTGCCAGCGTGAATCTAGAATCGTCATGTGCTTTGGTAGCTTCATTTTAAAACTTCACCACTGCTTTTGTTAAAATAGTTATCATACCAGACTTCGAAAAATTCCTGGGATAGTCATTAAAACCAAATTTATTAGTTATTCTTATCAGTCCACTTACGAAGTATACCAGAAAAAAACAGACTGTTCTTCTCAAACAGATCATTTCCTTTTTTACAAACCAACTTAGATTTCCTAACACTCCAGAGAGAAACCTATTCTTCCCCGTCTACCCTCCCCATATCTTTCGTGTGAGTTCATTCCTGCGCCCCCCCCCCATATATACACACAGTAGCATAAAGTCTTTTTAATTAAGGCACAGTCACAAATCCCAAGTGATCCAGGTAGCTAATGTGTGTTTCCACCTACACCATTGAAGCAGTGGTATAGGTGCCATTTACTAATCTTATTGACGTTGACTCATTTGGAAGAAAGAACCACTTCTCACCAGCTTGACCAAAAGGGAAGCTTTTCTCTGGAATCCTCCTCTGTGGTATCTAATTCTCACTTTTTGGACTGCCTTAGCTGTTTTGATTTTTGTGTGCATATGAGTGACACATGTCATGGATTATTCATTTGTTCAACTTAAGCTTTTTAATTGAAAGCCGTTTGCAACACCATAAGCAAAGGAAAGAGTATCTGAAATGAGAAAAAAATCATGTGTGTGTGTTAACTTTTGGGGAACTAAAATCTTTTATGCTTTTCTTTAATTAAATGAAAATCAGCCTCAAGTTATAAATCCTTGAAGGTACAGGGGTTTATAATTGAAATTTCAGCAGATTGCTTGCCCAAAACAGTGTGAATAGATGGTTTTACTTTAGTTGTGCATTTTTGATTGTTTTTAACTAAACAGTATGGGGGGCTGCGGTGCAGATTGCCTTACAGAGTATAGTTCTCTTCTAACCCTGAGATACTAAGTTATTTATCCTTGGGAGTCAGGATGGGGAACTGGGGGAACTTTTGGGAAATCCACAAATAATTCTTTCTAAAACATTTTGGACATGAAATAGATTGAACTAATAAGCTGGCTTTTGTGTTTGTTTTTAAATATTTCCAGATAGCAAAATTACTCAGTGGGAAGACCCAAGACTGCAGAATCCAGCTATTACTGGTCCGGTTAGTATTCTCAAGTTCTGACTCTTCAGTATAATATTTTGGTTTCATCTAAACACACATTTCTTGTATATTCCTGCTTACCTTGATGCCAAGGGCCTGACTGGTGTCCTTGAGGAATTTAGCTTTACTCCCGTCTCCTCCTTCCCGGAATTTCTGGGTGAGGTACAGCTACATTTGCCTTTTCACAGGGCTTTCAATATAAAGGAAAAGAAAATGGTTTGCTAGTGGTAACCAAACTAAACATTCTCTTTTGTCTTTTATAAAAGGGTAGATTAAAAGTATAACAAACAAAATGTCCTCTCTTCCTTTTTTTTTTTTTTTTTTTTGCGGTATGCGGGCCTTTCACTGTTGTGGCCTCTCCCCTTGTGGAGCACAGGCTCCGGACGCGCAGGCTCAGCGGCCGTGTCTCACGGGCCCAGCCGCTCCGCGGCATGTGGGACCCTCCCAGACCGGGGCACGAACCCGCGTCCCCTGGATCCGCAGGCGGACTCTCAACCACTGCGCCAGCAGGGAAGCCCCCCTCTCTTCCTTTTTATATGAAGCAAAACTTTGTCCTGTATTTGTAGAGTTTTTACGTTTCTTGAGGCCAAGGGTAGTATATGTATGCTAACAAATTTAAATTGGATCCGGAATCTCTTCCGGCTCTAAAACTCTGCAAAGGTTTGGGTGAGGGGGTAGCTGCACTCCAGAACTGGCAGTTAAGAATCTTATCTCTGCTGACCCACTAACTTTCTCATAGTCCCCTTATGTGTGTTCATAAGGAAGAGTGACACCCTGGCACTGGTCAGCAGACACCTGGTATCAAACACCTGAAAGGAGTCTGTGGAATACTCCAGAGTCTTTTGTCAGTGGTTACGTGAGTTCAAGGAGAGACTCTGGAATTGCAGGACCTGTACTGGGATGAGCAGAAGATTGCAAATTGGGGAATCTTTTAATAACTGGAGGAGCTAAAGGAAGGGGTGTTTGTTATATCAAGTGCTGAGCTAAGGCACCAATAGGTATATTTAAAATACGAATTTTGTGGCTTTAATCTGATTTGGTTCAAATTACATTTTGAATTATAGGTCCATTTGAAAACTTGAAAGATAATACAGTGCAAATGCACCTTGATACCTGACATCCCTTTAGTTACTTGTTGGATTTGGATTTGTCCAGCTGCTTTGCTTAGCGGTTGATGCAAAGTGCCCAATGCCACGTGGGTCAAAACAGGCGTCAGCTCCTCTGCATGTAGCTTAACAAACACCTGCTTCACTACCACGGCTCCTTTTGTTACATTCACAGTCACAGTAAGTTAGAGTAGTATTTTCTCTTCTCCATCATGAGAAACAAGGTAAATTCAAGAAACGATGCTGTTTTCAAGCAACAGAAGACTTTTGACAATGATGAAGCCTTTTCAAATATTTCTATTGCTTATTGATCATGTCTTCATGCAACACTGTTAGTTTTTATAATTACTATTGAAAATTATTTAGCATCATAAATCCAGGTAGATTTGCCCTGAAGAAAGCTCTTTCTTTGTTTTCTACTAACAAAAGAGCCTTGTTTACTCTTTTTTTTTATTATTGGTAGTATTTCTTTCAATAAGAGCATGTGTATTTAGGTAATTATTACCTTAGTGTAGATGTAATCTGTTTACCTTAGTGTAGATGTAATCTGTTAAATCTTCCGTTTTAATTCAGTTCTAAATTTTTGGTAATTTCCATAATGATTTCTTTCTGTCCTTAACTTACAAATTATTTAGAATATGCTTTTAGTTTCTGAGAGTATGAGAGGGTTTTTACCTGTTTCTTACTGATTTCTGATTTTATTGCATTGTGGTCATATAACATTGTCTATGGAATATTATCAGACATTTGAAACGTCTTTGGAGGCTTGGCCATTTTTTGTTAATGTTCTTTTTGTGTTTGCAAAGAATGTGTATTCTGTCTTTGCTGGGTATAGAGTTCTTTATATATGTCTGTTACATCAGGCCTGTGGTGTTTAAATTTTCCATTTCGATGACAACATTTTTCCTGGCTTTTCTTTATCTAACCGAGTCAGCTGGGTCAGCATCTCCCATGGTGACTGTGGCTTTGTCAGTCATTATGTTCACTTTCTCTTCACTAGTACTTGCCTAGTATATCTTTTCTGTCCTTTAACTATCTCTGTTTTATCTTTTTTCTTGCTTTCTGTTGGACTGATAGAGTACTCTTTATTTTCTTTCATTTGCTATACTTGCTTGGACGTTGTATTTTCTATTTCTGTTCTTTTGGTGCTCACATTAAAATTTTTAACCAATATACTTGACCTTTGTCAAAATTAATCACTCTCTACTCTTTTCCTGGATAATATATGACTTTGGGGAACTTCAGTGCTGTTCTTCCCACTCCTACTTTCCATTGTTCAGTGGAATTTTAAAACTACCTTGTCTTTAAACTTGCCAAATAATCATTAATATTTTCTCTTTTTTTCAACAGTCAGTGCTTGTTTAATTTACTTATATGTAAACAAATTCCTTTGCCCACCATTGTTCTTTTTTTTCTAATATCTTTATTGGAGTATAATTGCTTTGCAATGGTGTGTTAGTTTCTGCTGTATAACAGAGTGAATCAGCTGTACATATACATACATCCCCATATCTCCTCCCTCTTCTGTCTCCCTCCCACCCTCCCTATCCCACCCCTCTAGGTGGTCACAAAGCACCGTGCTGAGCTGATCTCCCTGTGCTATGTGGCTGCTTCCCACTAGCTATCTATTTTACATTTGGTAGTGTATATATGTCCATGCCACTGTCTCACTTCGTCCCAGCTAACCCTTCTCCCTCCCCGTGTCCTCATGTGCATTCTCTACGTCTGCGTCTTTATTCCTGTCCTGCCCCTAGGTTCTTCAGAACCCATTTTTTTCTTAGATTCCATATATATGTGTTAGCATATGGTATTTGTTTTTCTCTTTCTGACTTACTTCACTCTGTATGACAGTCTCTAGGTCCATCACCTCACTACAAATAACGCAATTTCGTTTCTTTTCATGGCTGAGTAATATTCCATTATATATATGTGCCACATCTTCTTTATCCATTCATCTGTCGATGGACACTTCGGTTGCTTCCACGTCCCCATCATTGGTTCTTGCATCTACTTTTTCCAGGTTAAGTTTTCTCCTTAATAAAGTTTAATCTCTAGTTCATGGTTCTCAAAGTGTGGCCTATAGATCAACAGCATCATTCAGAAGCTTACTAGAAATGTAAATTTGGGGCTCCCAACCCAGACCTACTGAAAAGCAGCAACTTTGGTTGTGGGCCCTGCGGTCTGTGTTTTAACATACGCTCCCAGGGATTCTGACGCTGACTCAAGTTTGAGAACCTCTTCTCTGGTGACAATTTCAGTGAGGGTCTGAGAGAGGGGGGCTTACCTACCTCTCTGTTAAATGATAGTTTAGCTGATTATAGAATCCTTGGTCAACAATTTCTTTCCTTTAGTACTTTGGAGACTTTTTTTTTTTTGTCTCTTCCGGCCTCCATAACTGATGATGAGAAGTTCGTTGTCACTCTAATTGTCATTTTTTTGGTGAGTAAATCTCTCTTCTCTGGTGATTTTGAATTTTTCTCTGTGTCTTTGATTTTCTACAGTTTTACTCTCATGAATCTAAGTGTGGATTTCTTTTTATTTATTCCGCTCTGGATTCATTGTGACTCTTCCATATGGGGATGGTGTCTCTCCTTTATGCAGGAAAATTCCCTGCAGTTATTTCTTCACTTACTGTACCTTTCCCATTTTTATTATCTGCATCAGTAATTCCTATTGGGTATTTGATTCAGTTTTACATTCTGTCTCCTTTATCTTTTGGCTTTCCGATCTTCTTTCTCATTGCTGTATTGTGGGCTCAGCTCTTCCAGTTAATTATCTTTTAAGCTTTTTATAATCTACTCTATCAGTTCATTGTGTCTATTATTTCAGTGACTGGATATAATTGCTCAAAGTTCTATTTGGTCTTTTTCGATTTGCTTGGTCTTTCTGGTTATTGTTATTTGGTCCTATTCTTCCCTTTTGTTTATTTTTCTATTCGTACTTACAGCTTTTTAATCATTCTTAAAATATTTGTTCCAGCGCCTCTTCTAGATTATTTTATTATCTCTGCTTCTAGGGGCATTAAATCTCCCACTTGTTATGTCTGTAGACTCTCCTCAGTGGTAGTTGATTGCCTAGTTCAGTTTATAATTTTGTGTTTTTAAGTGTGTGTGTGCTCATCTTCATTTTTTTTCTTTATGGGGCTTTTATACATCCTGACTTGTATTTACTGTTAACTTCTTAGCTTGGGTTTATGCCCCCTTAGTTACTATAACTATGGACCTCCTACCCACGTTGGTGTAGGCTTGGGAGTCTGAATTTATTAGAGGTCTGGTTTTTTTGTTTGTTTTTCTTCCGGTTACCATCCTGGATAGAAGGGAAGCTTCCTTGCAACTCTCCCAGGCCTGTGGGTAGAATTTTCTTGAACCCTGTTCAGATGTAGGTCTTAAGCAGGGAACTCTGTCTGACTCCCCTGGTCATTACAGACTGTAGGCCGTGCTCTGTGTCCCCATGTGAGGATTAAAAACCCAAGCCCAAGCCCCAAGTCTAGGTCCAAAGCCCACTTCTTTAATTTTGTCTTTCTGCATATCTGGTACCTAGAGTTTTTTTCCCAAGTTTTAAAAGTACCTACATATTAGGGGAGAGGGGACCCTTCTGTGGCATTACTGTGAGTCAGTATGCTGTCTGTGTGACAAGCAACACCATTAAAAGCATTAGAAACGTGAAGTGCTATTTGTAGTTGCTACTCAAGAACACTATCTCATGCTTGTGTAACACTTTGTACTTATTCAAGAACTTTATAATCAACTGCTTTGAAACTCACAGCAATCCTCTCAGTATGGTGGGGAAGGAGTTGGGATTCCCAATTTGTCAGCAGCTCAGAAAGC
Organism: Monodon monoceros; assembly: GCF_005190385.1. NCBI lineage: Eukaryota > Metazoa > Chordata > Mammalia > Artiodactyla > Monodontidae > Monodon > Monodon monoceros. Next base: position 15,934,997 of record NW_021703765.1, on the reverse strand, counting down.
TAATTGCCAAAAGTTTGGCACATGTCAGAATCCAGGCCAGAGCCCCAGATGTGCTGGCTTTACCGATGTCTCCGTATCAGGCCTGAGCCCTTCTCTGCAAGGAGCTCCGGTGTCCGTAATGGACAATAATGGCATGAAAACCTTTAGACCCCACTTACACAATGTCAGGTTTTCATTTTGTTCAAAAAAGAAAGCATATTTAATAGCAACTTTAATCAACAGATATGTTAATTCTTTAAATAGCTTATCTTACACATTATATTGCATGTAAGAAAATAAGATGCCAGATTTTCAAGAGAGAATAAATAATTTGGCCTGTCCAATGCAGAAATGTAATTCTCTTCAGAGGCTGCAACGTATGGATGTCTTTATCCTGGTATGTTGGAATCTTTTCAGGAGAAGAATATAAAAACCTACTCTTCTTAGGCCATCATAAGAACGACCCCTAGAGAGACAAGATGAGTATTGGAGGAGGAGGGGTATTTCTCAACTTTCATGCATCATTCCCCAGAAGAAGAAAGACCAGAAATATCTCAGTACTGATTTCCACCGACATCTAGTCAGCACCCACCAGGTTACACGCCGGACAAAGGCAGAGATACCATGGGCGGGGGGCAACACTTTGAAATATATTCCTTGGGAAACTTGTCATTTAAGACAGTTGAACTTGCATTCACAGTGATGAATGTTTAACCCTTTTTTCAACGTTTTCAGGCAGGGAAACAAAAACGAAAAGTAATTGCTGGGAATCACAGATTTTTGGAAAGGGAAGAGCCTTAAAATTTGACTAGTCAAGTCTTTCTGCTTAACTGTGAAGGAATTCCGGAGTGGAGAAGTTATATCACAGAGCTAGCTGGCAGTAGAGTCTGCCCTGGAAGTCATGTCTTCTGAAGCTGGCATGAGATAATAAAAGGAAATCTTTTTTTTTTTTCAGCTTAATTTTCTTCTGTTACAGTTAATCATAGCTAAGAACATCAAATACTTTTCCTCTTTTGAGAACTCGCTGTTCCTGTCGTGGTTTGTTCCCTCCTGTCATTCTGGTTTCTGCTCAGATTTCCCTTTCTCAGCTGCCTTCCCCAACCATCTCATGTAAAACAACCACTGAGGAACTCTTATCATTTTTCCACCTAGCATTTACCACTATGTATTCATTTATTTCTTATTGCCTATTGCTCACAATAGCTTCTAAAAAAGCTACAGAGCAAAAAGCATGATAATGCCTTTATTGGCTTATGTCAGACCATTGTATCCTTTTCCTTAGGTTGGTGGTTGTCCAGATAGTGATAAAATGTCTACCTTTCTGGAATCAGAATTCTTACAGTGTTTCATCAGACTAAGCGCTGCCCAGAATAAATACGATATGTAGTCAGATCTAATGTTCAGTGAAGAGGCACGTGAAGACTGGCTTAAAAATTAAAAGCTAAGAACAGTCCGTAGGTAGTATTGTCTTTAGAATGTTCTTAAGACACTTAAATATGTTGTCTTTTGCTCTTGAATTACAAAGCAAAATACTGACATGATCATTGTTTTCTATGAGAGTAGTAACTTTTTTTTTTTAACATCTTTTTTGGGGTATAATTGCTTTACAATGGTGTGTTAGTTTCTGCTTTATAACAAAGTGAATCAGTTATACATATACATATGTTCCCATATCTCTTCCCTCTTGTGTCTCCCTCCCTGTAACATGTTTTTGTTTTGCCTTACTTATTATTTGTATGACCATGTCTTAAAACAGTATGAAGGGAGGAAGCTTTTGTTCTTCATTTCTCCTCTTTCCTGTCAGGAGTAAGCATGGTGAAGGTGTAAGGTTTCGAGTCTGGAGACACTTTGCAAAGGATCAGTATTTTATTAATGTAGCACAAAATGATATCAGCAGAAGTATTCTTGCCCAAATTCACGCTATGCGCTAAAAAGCAACGAGTTGTTCTGACTGTGAGGCTGTCACAGTTACGTCCAGGTGTGTGCATAAGCAATCCTTTCTGCTTCATAAAAAAAATTGTAAGCCTTTTCCATCGCCTGAAGTCACAGCTCCGACTCTCGGATACTGTAAGCTACTTGACATCATAGCAAGTACCGAATATTTAAATGACTATATAAAATGTAATTACCTTGCCTGAAGAGATTCCAGAACTTATGAATAATGTTAGCTCAGCTACTGAGCTCACTCCTGTGGTATCATCACTCTGCTCCATAGATACAGCATTCCAGATTTAAAGAAATCCTTGCCCACGACCTCTAAATAGTCAACTCCTAAAATGAGGACTTTTCCAACATGCTGTTTACCCAGTTTTTTCCTTGACAAGTGTATCAGTTCGCTTGCCTTTCTGCTTGTTACTTTTCTCCCAAAGTTTTTTTTTAACATATTTATGGGAGTATAATTTCTTTACAATGTTGTGTTAGTTTCTGCTGTATAACAAAGTGAATCAGCTATATGTATACACATATCCCATATCCCCTCCCTTTTGCGTCTCCCTCCCACCCTCCCTATCCCACCCCTCTAGGTGGTCACAAAGCACCGTGCTGAGCTGATCTCCCTGTGCTATGTGGCTGCTTCCCACTAGCTATCTGTTTTACATTTGGTAGTGTATACATGTCCATGCCACTCTCTCACTTTGTCCCAGTTTACCCTTCCCCCTCCCCGTGTCCTCAGATCCATTCTCTATGTCTGCGTCCTTATTCCTATCCTGCCCCTAGGTTCTTCAGAACCAATTTTGATTTTTTTTTTTTTAGATCCCATATATATGTGTTAGCATACGGTATTTTTTCTTTTTCTGACTTACTTCACTCTGTATGACAGACTCTAGGTCCATCCACCTCACTACAAATAACTCAATTTCATTTCTTTTTATGGCTGAGTAATATTCCATTGTATATATGTGCCACATCTTCTTTATCCATTCATCTGTCGATGGACACTTAGGTTGCTTCCGTGTCCTGGCTATTGTAAATAGTACTGCAGTGAACATTGGGGTGCATGTGTCTTTTTGAATTACGGTTTTCTCAGGGTATATGCCCAGTAGTGGGATTGCTGGGTCGTATGGTAGTTCTATTTTTAGTTTTTTAAGGAACCTGCATACTGTTCTCCATAGTGGCTGTATCAATTTACATTCCCGCCAACAGTGAAAGAGGGTTCCCTTTTCTCCACATCCTCTCCAGCATTTATTGTTTGTAGATTTTTTGATGATGGCCATTCTGACTGGTGTGAGGTGACACCTCATTGCAGTTTTGATTTGTATTTCTCTAGTGATTAGTGATGTTGAGCATCCTTTCATGTGTTTGTTGGCAATCTGTATATCTTCTGTGGAGCAGTGTCTAGTTAGGTCTTCTGCCTATTTTTGGATTGGGTTGTTTTTTTGATATTGAGCTGCATGAGCTGCTTATAAATTTTGGAGATTAATCCTTTGTCAGTTGCTTCATTTGCAAATATTTTCTTGCATTCTGAGGGTTGTCTTTTCGTTTTATTTATGGTTTCCTTTGCTGTGCAAAAGCTTTTAAGTTTCATTAGGTCCCATTTGTTTATTTTTGTTTTTATTTCCATTTCTCTAGGAGGTAGGTCAAAAAGGATCTTGCTGTGATTTATGTCATACAGTATTCTGCCTATGTTTTCCTCTAAGAGTTTTATAGTGTCTGGCCTTACATTTAGGTCTTTAATCCATTTTGAGTTTATTTTTGTGTATGGTGTTAGGGAGTGTTCCAATTTCATTCTTTTACATGTAGCTGTCCAGTTTTCCCAGCACCACTTGTTGAAGAGGCTGTCTTTTCGCTATTATATATTCTTACCTCCTTTATCAAAGGTGACCATGTGTGTGTGGGTTTATCTCTGGGCTTTCTATCCTGTTCCATTGATCTGTACTTCTGTTTTTGTGCCAGTACCTTACTGTCTTGATTACTGTAGCTTTGTAATATAGTCTCAAGTGTAGGAGCCTGATTCCTCCAGCTCCGTTTCTCCTTCCCAAGATTGCTTTGGCTATTCGTCTCCCAAAGATTTTTAAAGCACAGTTAGTCTTTTCTGAACGACAGTGTAGGTCATTTGGAGTTGTGTGTTAAAGTATGATAGCCAATAACTTACCTAAACTACAACCTATAAAAAGATTACAATGTACCCTGATGCATATTCAGACAGAAGTCACATGGAAAGTCTATTCAGTTTATGTATAATACCTCTAAATGATTCCTTGAATATCTGTATTGTTGTTTTCAGGGGTGAAAGCCCTATTCAGTGCTGATTAACCTTAATCATTTCTAGAACGTTCGCATGTGCTACATAGACATTATGTAAATTTCAGTGGTTATATGGAGAGTGACGATTTTAAGGTTCATGATTCATGAAATTTTCTGAATGTTGGCTTAGTACACATAAAATTTCAAACATGTTGTTCATATTATCTGTATTTATACATTTGTCTTCCAGGCTGTTCCTTACTCCAGAGAATTTAAGCAGAAATATGACTACTTTAGGAAGAAATTAAAGAAACCTGTGAGTACATATCTTCCAAAAATGCTGTTTTAGTCATTTGTAAGTTACCCGAATTACTTCACTGAGAACAACTCGTTTCTTACTGTTACGTGTATACTAAAAATATGACCTTCCTTTTCTCACTGCACTTTGATCCACCTGGATCTTCAATCTGAATTTTCTTTTTAACAGACATGGTAAGTGAAGATTAACTTAGTATTACATATCAAATCACCTGAAGGTAATTTCTTATGTAATACATTAAAAAATAGAAATGATTTTTATGAGGTATAAAATAATTCAGGAACTAGTGGAAAAATGTGGAGAAGCCTATGCAATCAATTATGGCTATCCTATTTAATAAAACCTAGATCCTAATTCGAAAAATGTTCCAGTCCCTTTACATTCAGAAATACAGTTTTAATAATGATATGTACAACAAAAATATAATTTATAATATTTGACATATTAAGACCAAGTGTAATTTTCAGATTAAAATTCTTACTAGGAAACCCGTTAAGATTCTGACAAAACTGAGAAACCCTGTAAGGCTTTTTACAGGCAGTGTTTTAAAATACAATATTATATTTTCTACTGACATCTCTCCCCAGATACTTTAATACTATGTCTTCTGTTTTACTTTCTGATTTCACCTCTCTGGTGTAAATTTTACCAGTTTTCTCCTAAGTTTGTGCCTTCACTATTTTGGGGGTGTTTTTGTTCCCGTCACCATTTCTTGGCTTCCTCATTGGGGAAAGCTGCAGCTCAGATCACCCCCATTTGCCTGTGTTCCTTCCCCATCTCCCGCACCGCGCTCCACTCCCTCAGCTGATGCCTCATTTTCCTGGCCTCTGCTATGGATGAGGCACTGGGGATGCAGAGACGCTTGAAACACAGCCTCTGCCTCGGGGAGCTCCCTCTTACGGGTTCTGTTCTCTCTTCTAACACCCTGACTCAAGGAGCTCCTGGGTAACTCCTTCTGAAATGACTCAAATTTGAACCTGTGGAATTCCAGTGTTTCTTTGTGAGTCGCCTGCATTTCCTCCAGTGATGTGATGACTGTAGATATCATGCTGTCTCACTTTGTGGCACTTGCACCGTGGTACCTTCTGCCTGGAAACTGACTCTGTAGATCCATCATCCTGGCAAAGCTGACCCTGGACCTGTTTTGCCAGGAAGCAGTTATTCACAACTTCAATCAAGTGCTTTTTTATTTTCACGTTTAGTAACTGTTGCCTTTGGGATGCTTTCCCACAACTTGGCCGTGATAATCAGGGTCCCACTCCCCATGGCAACAGAACTAGCTTGTAGGCATCATGGTCACGGCTACCAGCTGGAGTCCCTACCAGGGCTGAGGGTCGTCCCAGCCTGGCCAGGTGGGGATTGTCTATGGATTTTAATCCCCTGGACTATAGTCCCTTTCTTTGACTAAAACAGTGTACAGAGTTGACCATATTTCGGTTGCCAGTGGGCGGATAAGTGCCCCACAGTTGCTTATAAAAGGGAGAGAGGATGACTGTCTTCACTCAGCATAGTTTCTTCTGCAGCGCGTGTTGCTGGCTCAGTCTGACACCTGCTGGTGGATGCTGTGTGTCTCCTCCTGACATAGGCTTTCTGTCTGTGTGAAGAACAATCTAGAAAGGAGAGAGTTTCGGTTGGAACCATTCATCATTGCTTGTTTATTTGAAGGCTGCCATCATTTCTGCTCTTTGTTTTTGTTTTTTTTTCTGTTAGGAAGTAAGGTGTATATTTACTGTCTGATGGTGTGGGGGGGGTTTTTTTCTCTTGTTTTTAGGCTGATATTCCAAATAGGTTTGAAATGAAACTTCACAGAAATAACATATTTGAAGAGTCCTATCGGAGAATCATGTCTGTGAAAAGACCAGATGTCCTGAAAGCTAGGCTGTGGATTGAATTTGAATCAGAAAAAGGTCTGGACTACGGGGGCGTGGCCAGAGAATGGTTCTTCTTACTGTCCAAAGAGATGTTCAACCCCTATTACGGTCTGTTCGAGTACTCTGCAACGTAAGTGTCTGGAGTGCATTCAGAAGGTGTCCGCACTGAAGCAGTTTTATTCTTCATGAATTTAAACTTAATGAAAGAATAAGCAGCTCACTCAGAGGTGAATTAACACTGCTGATTTCAGCCCCTCCCCGCCAGCCCTTATAAGTCTAGAACAGGTCTGACTCCACATGGTGAACTAACGTACTCTGTGAACACCTAAAAATAATTCTTCTCTTGTCTGTTGTGTTCATGTAATTGAGATTGAAAATGTGTTGGGTACTTAACGGTAAGGAACAAGGCAATTTTCATTCATAATGTTATGTTAATTTAGGAGAATTTGTCACTGTCAGAATTCAGAAGGTTGTTGTCTTATGAACAAGAATAGTTTCTGAAGTCAAATTACTTAAAGACAAACTGAGGACCCGTCCTTTAGGATCCAAAGGACCATGCCCACCCCACCTTGCATTAGGATTTCATCACTGCCAGGCATGCAGACCGAGGCAGAGTCCATTGCTTTCTCGGGAATCAAACATTGCTACTTGCAAGGCCACCCTTTCCTCCTCCAGGCGGCGGCTTCTCCAAAGGCTTAGGCAGGACCCGAGCCCCCAGTAAAACAGTTGACCTTGAAAAGCAGCCTGTGCTCTGCAGGGACAAGGGTTCTCCCGTGTCTTCCCCCTGGTGCCGGTCTCCTGGGGAGCTCTTTTGGAAGGCAGCCTCAGTGTTCTTCTCCGATGCTCCGGCCAAGAATTTCCCATTTTGTAAAATTGATAAAAGCCATTGAAGTGGAGGGGAGGATCCAGAGGCGAGATCTGCACCTCTTACCCACATTCCCAAAGCTGCCCCCAGAAGAATCTGGCCCCGGAGCCCATTTTGCAAACCACCGATCCTCCTGATGGTGAGATCAAAGGGTGATGAGGTGCATGTCAACATCTTGAGGTTTGCACTGTTGGGACAGCCGTATGTTGCTACCAGTGGCCTCCAGGCCTTTCAGGGCAGAATGCTGGTCAGATGGATCAGGGGTTGGACCCCTGGGAAAAATTTTAATCCCCAAACCAAAAGCTTCTCAAGGGAGTTAACCCCCTTTCTCACAGAGACAACCTGTTGCACTCACACATAGCTGGGAATCCATGTCCAGCCCCTTTGGTAGTGGGGCTTCTCAGCTTCCCAAAATACTTGGCTGAACCGTATGAAATTGAGATTTTTGTCAATCAACAGTAGTCAGATATCCAGTTTCTCACGGTTTAACATAACGGCATATTCACCAGCTCTAGTAGACCTCCGTCCTTGGTCACGGAAAAGGGCTAACCAAATAAGCCCCGTTGTCTAGCTTTTATGCCTTATCTGTCAGGTACAGGATGTTTGTAGGCACACTGTAAAAGCTTAATGACAGGCAGCACTGGAAAATTCAAATTCTTGCATTTCTTATTTATTGCATTTATTTACCACCTTTCTTTTTCTCTCTCTCCCTCCCTAAAAAGGGACAACTACACACTTCAGATCAATCCCAATTCAGGCCTCTGTAATGAAGATCATTTGTCCTATTTCACTTTTATTGGAAGAGTTGCTGGTCTGGCAGTATTTCATGGGAAACTTTTAGATGGTAAGTTATTAAAAAGTGTTGAAGTAATAAAAATTGGACAGTGCTGTCTGTGGTCTCTTATCAGGTGTCTTATCTTTCACATCATAGGTTTTAAGCAAAAGTGCTTCACTGGTTCTCCCTCTGTAAATCAGTAGTTTCTTTAATGTTTTGTCCATAATGAAGGTGCTTATCTTTCCTGGTGTCATCTTAATCTGAGCACTGAAGACATAGTGTCTACACACAGTTTGAAAAAGGTTTTTTTTTTTTGAAAAACTTAAGTGTGAAGCACAGAACGTTCTGTATTTGTGCATTTTCTATGTTTTCCAGAATAACATTTCTTTAGCAGGAACTAGATTTGATGATAGATGGAAAGTATTGATTGAAAAGTTCATTAAAATGGTCTAATTCAGCCAGTATCCTGCCATTGTCCTGTTTGTCCCCAAATTACCATTTTTTTGAATGCGAAGAGACTGTAAATAATTTCAAAGCAGTGTTATAACTCAGCTAAGACCTTGACCCCTGGGATCACTGCTGAAACAGATGGCACAGAATAATCTCATTATTATCTAAAGCACGTAAGTCATGCAAAGTACCAAGAATTTCAAGGTACCTTGGAAGTCAGGAGTGAAACCCCCCTCCCTGGCTGAATCAATAGGCTTATAATAGAGACTTCTTATGGATTTGGTCATTGAACAAGTAGTGCCCTTAAGAGAACATTACAGAGATCATCAGTGAGGAAAGAGAATCAGAAATATTTTTGAAGAATTTAGGTGTGAAATGGTTGAGAGTAGAAGACAGATCAAGATTTAAGATTGACACTGCAGTTACTGTAGAGAGACATTTCCAGGAGAATTATGGGAATTGCATTTGTGGAACCTTAGCTATGCTAGTTGATGTACCCTGTGTACTTTCTCCTTTAATAAATTTTTACTGGTAATGGCTAGCTGATTTTGATCCTCTAATTTCAACATTGTATTTTTTCCGGGGGGCGGGGCTGGTGGCAGGAGTAAACACTTTTTTTCTGATTGGGGGAAACTGGCCTCACTCTGTATAGGTATATACAGTGAATGTATTTTAATTTGCAGCACTGGAGTCATGCCATAGATTATTAGAACGGCCGTTATGTACCTTCCGCCGAGAAAGAAGACGTTCTTAGTTGCTACAGGGGAAATAGAGAGAAGTTTAAGCTGAGATCCTGACCTCAGGGGACCGATGTTCTAGTGAGGGTACGGGAAACATGGGTCCAGAGTCCAGCAGAAGGGAGCACACGGAGGTCTCTGGTGGGGAGCGCTTTACTGGCATTAGCCTCGCCGGGAGGCTGTGGTGGGGTTGGCGCACTTAGAAGCTGGGATCGTTTCAGAAGAGCAAGGACGGGCCAAGAGTCAAGGCTGCCTGGAATAGTGATGGGGGCATCTAGGTCCCTGCTGCAAAAGGAGATAGGAGGTAACCGTGTCCTCGGGAATTGCAAGAAGAAGAGCCCGAATGCCCCCCAGGTGTGTGGCCAGCAGTGTCTTTGTTTCCCGGGACCATGAACGGCCCTGGAGGCAGAGCAGACACGCTGCACATCAGATCAGCCCCTACTCCCTTCTGTGGCTTCACCCCCCAGACAGCAGGGGCTTTGAGCCTCAGCCGCAGGGCCACACTGAAGCCAGTGGGAGCGGGAACGGGCTGCAAGGGTGGCTGGTTAGACCTGGAGGGGGCGCTGAGGATGGGAGTTGAGGGTGAAGGGGGAGGACTGAGGTTCCGGGGGCACCTGTGTCAGGAGGTGCCTTCCTAAACCCCTTCCCCCAACCCTGCCCCAAACCAGGCCCTCATCTTACTGTAGAAAACCCTCAATTATTCTGTCCTGGTCTCTCATTCAGATGAAAGCAGGTTAATCTTTTATTTCATGCTCGGATGCACAGCATCGTCAAAGATTTGAGACTAACTCAGTTTTCACCGCGTTTTAGGTTTCTTCATTCGACCGTTTTACAAAATGATGCTGGGAAAGCAGATAACTCTGAATGACATGGAGTCTGTGGTGAGTAAACAGAGGTCACTCCCGCGGGCCGCACCAGCAGCTTGTGCATTATGGGAAGGCAGCTGAGACCATGTTGTAGTCACAGCAATTTTTATGGGCGTCGCCATTCAGTATGGACAACAGGGATTGTTCAAGAGGCTAACTGATCTCCCTAAATTTTTTAATAAGCAAATCATTGTTCACATTTCCTAGAGTCGTGGTATTTAGGGTGGGTACACCCACATCTCAGTTACCTCTGCTTACTCAGAACTGGTTTGACCAAATTAAATCCAAGGGTCATTTGGAGACCTCATTGCTGCCCTTGTTTTCCATGGAAAACTGCTAATACTGCACACTTAGAGGTTCATCTGCTATCTCTCTGTTTTCTGACCTCAAAGAATGGCAGGGAGCCAGACCAAAACAGTAGATGAAGGGAAGACTATTTATACTCATCCCAGATACGGAAGAAGAGTAAGGGACCACTACAGTGCAGGAGAGGAATGAAAAGTTAGAAAATAATTGCTAACTTTTGATTTGGGTTTTCATGCTGCATTTAACTAATTTAATCTAGGCTGACCATTTTAGAGTTGAAAGGCTTTTCTATAAAGAACAAAAGTTGATGCTCTTTTCCTGGTATACTTTTGCTTCCGTTTTTCGTTTAATTTACCTGTACTCCCGCCATTCACCTCGCACCTCTCACCATTCACCAGCCACACACGGGGCCATCAGGAAGCATCTTCGTCCATTTGGGGTGTTTGCAGCTCTGCTTTCACGTTCTGTCACTTGAGTCAGAAAGCATCTTCCTCCCCTCAGCCTCGCTGCCGTGTTGACTGTACGTGTTGTGTAGTTGGGTATATGAGCCGTGTACCCCTCCCTCACAGCTCATCCTCTGGGTGTGGAAGGAGAGTAGAAGGCCAGCAGTGCACACAAGTCCACTGAGCTGGGTTTTCCCCGGGCGGGCAGCTCTGTGTATCCATGGTACCCGTGTCGAGTTTCCTTCCCTTCAGCTTTTACCTGTAGCGTAGGCTTTATGCTTTTGTTACTGTATGGTGAGGAAGCTAGGAGTATAAAAATCTCTCTCCAAGTCTAAAGTAATTTTATTCGCCATGTTGACAGTCGGTGCACACATTCTGTTTGGTCTTCGTCGAACCCCTGGGGCTGCCCAAGAGACAGAGGGGTCCAGGCTCTCGGGGCCTGTGTTCTGGGCTTTGACACCAGGGCAGCCTCTTCCTGTTTGCTCACAGTGACTTTCAGAGAGTGCTGGAAGCACAGGAAGGGGCATAACTTGAAACCATTGGTATTTAGGTAGAGCAATCTCTAGCCTTCCTCCTTTCCTCTGATATTTTCACTCTTAAAAGATGGGGAGTATGTTCATCTCTACATGTTCAGTTCCGTAATGTTATGACGGCCATCCAGAGCAAGCTGCTTCCTCTTGACAGAGGACAGGATCCAACTACAAACCCCTGTTACTACCAAAGCAGTTTTTTAGTTTGTATTTTTAAATTAAAGTGGAAGAGAAGGTTTGGGGTAGAGCTGGAAACATATTAGTGACTCAGGCATTTCTTGAGATTCTGGATGGAATTACATTTAAAGGACATAATTATTTAAAGAAGTGAGTGTGTATTTTGGGAAAAAATGCTCAATTTTAATTTCTGTGTCATTTCTGTAGGATAGTGAATACTACAACTCTTTGAAATGGATCTTAGAAAACGATCCGACTGAACTGGACCTTATGTTTTGCATTGATGAAGAAAACTTTGGGCAGGTACGTGTGGGTAACCCCACGAGCTCCCCCTTGACTTTCAAAGAGTCTTTGCTTCTTTGAGTCTTTGCTAATTATCATGTGATTGTATCAGCATCTTATTGTCATGCCAGAAAGCCAAGTCCCAATCACAGCTGCCTCTCTTCCTGCAAAGTTAGAGAATCTAAGGCCTCTGGTGTGTGAAGTAGCACCTACTTCTCACATCTAAAGCAGATCTGAATGTGAATGTTTGTGCCTTGGTTTCTTGGGGTTTTTTTTTTGTTGTTGTTGTTGTTTTTGCCGTACGCAGGCCTCTCGCTGTTGTGTTGTGGCCTCTCCCGTTACGGAGCACAGGTCCGCAGCATATGGGATTCCCGGACCGGGGCACAAACCCGTGTCCCCTGCATCGGCGGGCGGACTCTCGACCACTGCGCCACCAGGGAAGCCCTGTGCCTTGGTTTTAAAATTTAGATACTTCAAAAAAATAGTGTAAATGTTTACTTAGTGATATAAATACATGACCAGGAGTAGGTGATGCCTGGGTGGGGGGGGGGGGGGCTTGGTTTTTTTCCCTCTGCTTTAATGGTTCCCTTGTCATGATGCAGTTTGTCTTTGGGGGCTCAGCAGGCTCAGGGTTTTCTAACGTTCCTTCTGGCTTTGCACCAATACTGTCTTTAAGGCTGGATTGACCATAAAGATCAATTTCAAAGATAAAGTCCTTCTTGGAATTCTCATCATCATCCCAAAGTTCTGTAGGAGGTGTTTGTCTTCAACCTGAGACCTTTGGTTCATTTGTCCCCCAGTGATAACGATGCTTTTGGGAAGGACTTCTCAGGATTATCCAACCCCTGGTACCTGTCCTTTCACAAAAGCCCAGAGAGAGTTCCCATCTACCAGACCAAGTGTACGTGGCCTTGGCGTTCATGAGACCATGGAGCCCGTTTTAAGGGTTGCTAATGGAACATGACATTGATTGGCTCCGCTGTCCAAAAAGTGTGCTCACATTGGCTGCCGTTTCACGATGCTGTGCTCAGTTTTATAGGTGAGGTAAGGAAATCAGGTCCCTGCCCTCTTGGGTTCGCAGTCTTAGAAGAAAGAAGCTGGTGCCGCTGGATACAAAGAAATTAATGACACGTGGGGTAAAAACTGTTGCGAAGGAACGTGATCACACACACCAAAATCACTTGTTAAATCCGCTCAGGCCAGGAAACCGTCACTCGTGTGAGTCCCAGAAGTGGGTGGGTCTCAGGGAGTCTGTGTTTTCTTTCCTTCCTGGTCGGTTGAGTTGAGGCACCAGGAATGAGAGAGACCCTGGGATTAATGGAAATCATCAACGAGTCTATTAAGAATCTCATTTTGCCCTCCCCATCCTTTTTCGCTCCGTACTGTGTTTCATGCCCCCAAACCTTCACAGACCGATGGACACTGCTGTCCTTGTGGGAGTCCTGTCGTGGGGTGGGGGAGGGAAATCTCTTCTGCACCACGCCCAGAGCTGTCCCCTCCAGGTTAGCGGTGGCCCCCCTGCCCAGGACTGAATGTAAATGGATTCTGGCCCTTGTCTGCTTCCTTCCTCCACTGCTCCCTCCCCTGAAGCCCCTGCAAGTCACCCCCACTTCACCCCTTCTCCCCACTCCCCACCCCGCTCCACTCTTCTCCTTCCACCTCTCCTAAGCCCTGCTGCTCTGCTGGCCCCGTGACGCCGATGCTCCCCTGCCCACTTCTTTCCTTGTCCTCCCCTCGCTCGCTGGGCGGCCTCCCTCTGCGCTGCTCACCGCCAGCCTCTTACCTGCAGCCCACACCCTTCCTCTAGCGTCCAGATTCCCCCTGCTTCGGCTGCCTCCTGAGCTGTGTCTCCTGAAAGACCCACAGGTCCCCGAACTGAAAAAGCCACTTCCTCCTCCCGACCCCCCATCTCCACTCCGGTCTAACCAGTGGCCACACCCTCCCCTCCGGCCTGAAACTGGAGTCCCCTTGGAATCGTCCCTCTCCCTCCGTGTCCAGCCGGTCACTGCGTCCTCTAGCCCCAGCCTGCTCATCGCTCCCCTTGTCTGCACCCTTCCCTTGTTGAGGCTCTGCCGGTTCCTTGGCTGTGTCGTGTAGCAGTCTCCCTGGTCCCTACATCGCCCCTCGCTCCAGTCCGTTCTCTGATGCCTCCACACATATGCTCCGGATGTAGTGGTTCTGAAGAGCAAACCTGGACCTGTAACTCTTCTGCTCGACACACATTCTTCACTGGCCAGCCTGTGCACTTCAGTGTGAATTAAAACCTTTCCTGCACGGCTTAGGACCCCTCGCTGCCCACCTCTACCTTCCCTCCCAACACCTCCGTCCTCTCACCTTCACAGCCATGGGGTGCCTGCCTCGGCGTCCCCCAGGACGCCCCGTGCCCTGTCACTGGCTGCGTGGCACCCTCTCCTTGCCGACCCATCCTCCCCTCCCCCGCCATAATGCTCTGTCCTCTAGCCATCCCCGGCCTGCCGCCCGCTGTGAGCTCCCTGAGGTCTCCTTGGTTTCTCCAGTGCCCGGTGTGTAGCGATGGCTGCTAAATGCTTAGTGAGCAAAGGAATGAATCATGCTGCCTAGGTTTTTTTTTAATGTTATAAGTAATGGAAGCTCCAAGTGTGAGACAACAAAATAATTGGAATTGCAATGACTTTTTTTTAAGCTGGACATATTTAAGGGTCTTAACTGCCAATTTTCAAAGGATAACACATGGCTAACCATCCTAGAACTGTGTCTTCTTTGCATTTTTAACACATGTAGGGAGGAGTAGAGATAAAGAACTAAGGAAGATTTAAAATCAGTCTTGGGTGTCAAATGCAAAAAAGAAAAAGGTCTCTTTATATTATATCCACTTGTAGAAATCCATATGACTAAACACAGTTCAGAAGACATTAGTGATGCCAACGTTAGAAGCAGACTAAACCTTCCTTAGTTACAGTTAAATGTGACTGTTTCCACCTAATAAGTACAAACCAAACAAGATGTTTGCATTTTTAAGTAGACTTCTAATAAAGATTCTGATGGTCGTTATAGCTCACGTCTGTGGTTCATTAAAAACAATTCTCAGACCCCCTCATTTGATGTGGGTTTTTCTGACTTTGGATTGAATCAGGTAGAGTAAATGCGGTCACATCAAAACAGACTCACGAGATGGGTAAGATAATGATGAGGTGCCCTATTTGTGAAATTACGGGCTTTCCCTTTTAGAGAGCGGAACCTGATTAGCAAGGAACTAGCATGTCTATTTTGCGTTCTGGGGGGAAACGTGGAGTGAATTAAGCAGCCGCACATTGACCTCACCTCCCACGTCCAGTCTGTCACCAGGCCCTGTTCATTTTGACTCCCGACTATTCTTCAGTTCTCTCTGTTCTCCTTGTCTGTCCCACCGACAGTACCCAAGCCTAAGCTACCATCTTCTCTCGTAGATTCCTAACTGGTTTTTTATATCCCCCTTTGGCCTCCTACAATGGCAGAGTGGTCTTTTCAGAATGTGAAATGATCATTCCATTCCTCTGCTAAAAACATGCAGAGATTTCCCACTTTATCACTGTCAAGATAAAGACCCAAGTCCTTAATTTGCCTCATGAAGTCCTGCGTGGCTGGGCCCTGCCTGTTCATCTCCAGGTGCATTTTGCATCAGTGCTGCCCCTCATGCTTTCTGGGTCTGGTCCCACGAGACTTCTTGCACACACCAAGCTCCTTCTTGCCGCAGGACCTTTGCACATGCCATTCCTTCAGTGGGGAACACACTCCCATCGTCAGTTCAGACAAAGCTAGCTCTGACCCAGGACCACAGTACTTCAGAGTATCTTCCGTGTCTCCCTATGGCAGGTACCATAAGTGACTTCGCATGTATTTGTATGGTTATGTGTTTAGTATCTCTCTCTCCCCCATCAGACTCAGTCTCGCTGATGGCTGCCCTGGGTCTGCCTTTTGCTCACCATTGTGCACTCACCATCTGGCAGTGCCTGGTACAGGGTAGACACTCAAAATAGAGGTGTTGAACCAAAAATGTGGACATCAGCAAGAGGCCTGTGCAGGCCTCCCCCTCCCCCAGCCCTCTGCAAAACTGCTGACCGTGCATTGCCATTTTCTAACCCAAGAGGAAGCCCACGCCTCCTTGTGCAAAAAGATAAAGTCATTTCTTCACTAGAGTGAAGTTACCACAGAAGTGAAATGTGCGTGCAGTCGGCCTTCCTTAGTGCTTTTAGGCTCTCTTTTTCTCATTCCATGATTAGAAATACCAGGCCGTGACGTTCGGTGGCAGCTGTCACTTCATGTAATGAAATTGCAGCTGTTGCCACTTTTTTCCAGTCTGCTTTTTTTCTGGTTGGTGAGAATCCGCAGCTGCTGGTTTCTGGGGCCTACTAGCAATGTTTCAGATGAACAGACTTCAATATTTGAACAGTCGTCATATGCCAGCCAGAAAGAATCAACCATACACTCACGTACAGCCCTGCACACGCATGCCCCACCAGGAGGAGACGTCCTTTTAGAGCTGCGCCAAGCAGAAGTTCCCGACTGCAGAGTCAGCAGGGCAGCACCTGATCTGGTTGCTTCGAAGAGGCGCTAGCGGTGTGGACTTCCAAGAAGCTGTGCAGTAGGGAGGGGAAGAGAATGGGCAGCAGCCTGTCGGAAAATTCTTGAGGACCTGGCCTGAGTCGGGTGAAGGCATGCATTCTCAACGGGGGAGACGACACCGCTAGGGGGCAAAAACTGGACAACTTTTTGTCTTGGAGGACAGGAAGTCTCAGCCATTACAGTGGCTTGTGGTCCTCCAAGGGGGCCACAGAACATAACACGGTGCACCGTGGGTCTCTTTGGTAAGATTGCGTGGGAGGGAAGGGGCAACTGGGGGGTCTAAAAAGGCTCCTGGGGGGTAATTAATGGGGAAAAAGGCTGAGAAGCACTGAGCTGGGGAGAGGGATAAGGGAAGAGGCAGAAACTGGAAGTAGGAAGGAGAGAGAGGTGAGAGGCAGAGCGAGGTCGTGGCTGGGGCTGGACAGAACCAGACCAAGACCCCAGTGAGGAGGTAGTTCCTCAAAGACCAGGTGAAGGAAGTGGGGCTGGTGGCAGCTGCAGGAAGCGTGAAAGCAGAAAGGTGGGCCGGCCGCTGGGAGAGGCTGGGGAGGATGAGGACAGCGCCCAGTAACACGAGCAGAAGCAGTCGGGCCTTCCTCTGCCTGGGCCCAGGATACCCGATTTGACCTAGACAGTTTCTTCGTGAACTCCTCAGACATTTGTCATAAAGCATCTGAGGAAGATCGGGGAGATGTGTGTGAATCTGAAGTTGTCACTTGCCACGGAAGAGGGGTCCAGTGCTGTGAGAGCTGCATCCCGGAGCTTCCTCTGATCTTTGTGGTCTTTACGAAGAAGAGAGAGGAGTTCATACTTGGGCCAGGAGACTTCAAGAAAGTGCAGTTTTTTTCTACGAGCACTTATTAATCCCCTTCTGTGTGCCTGGCACTGTGTCAGTGTCTTCATGTTGGGTCCTTGAGGAGGGAGTTCAGACACAAGACGAGAACTATATTTAAAAAGTGGAATTTGGGACTTCCCTGGTAGCACAGTGGTTAAGGGTCCGCCTGCCAGTGCAGGGGACACAGGTTCGATCCCTGGTCCAGGAAGATCCCACATGCCGCGGAGCAGCTATGCCCGTGTGCCACAACTACTGAAGCCTGCGCACCTCAGAGCCCACGCGCCACAACTACTGAGCCTGCACTCTAGGGCCTGCGTGCCGCAACTACTGAGCCCACGTTCTGCAGCTACTGAAGCCCTGAAGCACTCCTAGAGCCCGTGCTCTGCAACGAGAAGCCCGCGCACCGCAACAAAGAGTAGCCCCCGCTCGCCTCAACTAGAGAAAGCCTGCGCGCAGCAACGAAGACCCAACGCAGCCAAAAAAAAATTTAAAAAGTGGAATTTGAACAGCAGCCCACAAGTGGTGTGTGAGGAGAGGGAGATGGGGGTGGAACACCAGCGGAAGCCTGACTGAGAGGCCCCTAGGGCTTGGGGAGGATTTACTCTAAGGGAGCAGCTTAGGGAGCAGGCCTGGAGGCCCCCTTCCCTGCCTACCCGGAGAAACCATGTGACCTACACGTGAGCCCCGATCAACCATGTGACCCACGGCTGCCCCAGCCGTCGATTCCTTACTCAGCACAGAGAGTATGGTCCGGTCTTGTTATTTTTTCTTTTTTCCTTTCAAAAACAATTTTATTTATCTGATTGCAAAGTATTAATCTTAGTAATAAAAATAAAGTCAGTACAATAAACACATATTAAAGTCACTCATAGTTCCTACCACCTAGAGAAAAATCACGAGTAAAATTTTGATTTGTATCTTCCAGAATGATTCTCTGTAAACACACACACAAGGTTTTATCTTTTTAACAGAAATGGAATTGTACAGTGTATACAGTTTTAACTTAATATATTGTAGGTACCTTTCCGTGTCAGTAAATACCATTTTAATGGCTACACCAAATTCCGTTTCATAGACTGTACCTTTTTTAACCGTGCCCCAGTGGTCGGCATCTAGGCTATTTCAGTATTTCACTCTGTAAACAGTACGATGAGTATAATCCTGGAATATACATTTTGTACACTTGACCAATTTCTTTCTCTTGGTGTAAGTCCTAAGAGAGAAGTTATTATGAAAAGGCATATGCACATTAAAATCTTGACCCCTGTTGCCAAATTATCTTTTCAAAAGGTTGAACCAGTTAGACCCTCACCACCAGCACTGATAAGAACCGTTTCTCTACGCTCAGCAGTGCTGGCTGATTCTGCCAGTTTCCATCACTAGGGGCTGCTTTTGGAGGCGCCAGAAATGTTTTTCTCCTTTCCCCTCCCCACCCTGTCTCATCTGTGGTTGACCCTCTCATTCAGTAGCTCTGGAAATTGCAGCTCCCAGAAAACATTCTGTTCTAGCACAGCTGAACTGTACTGAAAGCCTCTCAAAATCCAGAACCGGGCTTGGATTTATTAACTTGTCAGTTGGTGTGGATCTGATAGAAAAATCTCATCATGGAAGGGAACAGCAAGACAATATTTGAGGAATAAATGGGGGGGAGAAAGAAAAACTGTCTTATTAAAAAATATTACAAAAGTGTAAATGAATACTGACTACAGACCCCCAGATAATCGACTACAAAAGTGTAAATGAGTACTGCTTACAGACCTCCAAATAAATGTCAAAGAACTAAAGATGTTTTACTATAAGAGACCTCCCATCCCACTCCCTAAGTGGAACTGTTTAATATCTTCAAAAAAGTGCCATGACCTGCACAGGACAGGAGCAGGTCACCACGGGGGGCAGCTGGATGGAATGGAAGACAGCAGCCGGAAGGGGGCACCCGGCAGGAGGGAAAGATTTGAAGAAGAGTAAAAATATAGTAGCAATTAAAGTCTGTACTGCATTTGCAAATATTTTCTCCCATTCTGAGGGTTGTCTTCTTGTCTTGTTTATGGTTTCCTTTGCTGTGCAAAAGCTTTTAAGTTTCATTAGGTCCCATTTGTTTATTTTTGTTTTTATTTCCATTCCTCTAGGAGGTGAGTCAAAAAGGATCTTGCTGTGATTTATGTCATAGAGTGTTCTGCCTATGCTTTGCTCTAAGAGTTTTATCGTGTCTGGCCTTACATTTAGGTCTTTAATCCATTTTGAGTTTATTTTTGTGTATGGTGTTAGGAAGTGTTCCAATTTCATTCTTTTACATGTAGCTGTCCAGTTTTCCCAGCACCACTTATTGAAGAGGCTGTATTTTCTCCATCGTATATTCTCGCCTCCTTTATCAAAGATAAGGTGACCATGTGTGCGTGGGTTTATCTCTAGGCTTTCTGTCCTGTTCCATTGATCTATATTTCTGTTTTTGTGCCAGTACCATACTGTCTTGATTACCATTGCTTTGTAGTATAGTCTGAAGTCAGGGAACCTGATTCCTCCAGCTCCGTTTTTCTTTCTCAAGATTGCTTTGGCTATCCGGGGTCTTTTGTGTTTCCATACAAATTGTGAAATTTTTTGTTCTAGTTCTGTGAAAAATGCCAGTGGTACTTTGATAGGGGTTCCATTGAATCTGTAGATTGCTTTGGATAGTATAGTCATTTTCACAATGTTGATTCTTCCAATCCAAGAACATGGTATATCTCTCCGTTTGTATCATCTTTCTTTCATCAGTGTCTTATAGTTTTCTGCAAACAGGTCTTTTGTCTCCTTAGGTAGGTTTATCCCTGGGTATTTTATTCTTTTTGTTGCAGTGGTAAATGGGAGTATTTCCTTAATTTCTCTTTCGTATTTTTTGTCATTACTGTATAAGAATGCTAGAGATTTGTGTGCATTAATTTTGTATCCTGCTACTTTACCAAATTCATTGATTAGCTCTAGTAGTCTTCTGGTAGCATCTTTAGGATTCTCTATGTATAGTATCATGTCATCTGCAAACAGTAACAGTTTTATGTCTTTTCTGATTTGGATTTCTTTTATTTCTTTTTCTTCTCTGATTGCTGTGGCTGAAACTTCCAAAACTATGTTGAATAATAGTGGTGAGAGTGGACAACCTTGTCTTGCTCCTGATCTTAGAGGAAATGGTTTCAGTTTTTCACCATTGAGAACGATGTTGCCAGTGGGTTTGTCATATATGGCCTTTATTATGTTGAGGTAGGTTCCCTCCATGCCTACTTCCTGGCATATACCCTGAGAAAACCATAATTCAGAAAGAGCCATGTACCACAATGTTCATTGCAGCACTATTTACAATAGCCAGGACATGGAGGCAACCTAAATATCCATTGACAGATGAATGGATAAAGAAGATGTGGCACATGTATACAATGGAATATTACTCAGCCATAAAAAGAAATGAAATTGAGTTATTTGTAGTGAGGTGGATGGACCTAGCGTCTGTCATACAGAGTGAAGTACATCAGAAAGAGAAAAACAAACATCATATGCTAACACATATATATGGCATCTAAAAAAAAAAATTGGTTCTGAAGAACCTTAGGGCAGGACAGGAATAAAGACGCAGACGTAGAGAATGGACTTGAGGATACGGGGAGGGGGAAGGGTAAGCTGGGACGAAGTGAGAGAGTGGCATGGACATATATACACTACCAAATGTAAAATAGATAGCTAGTGGGAAGCAGCCGCATAGCACAGGGAGATCAGCTTGGTGCTTTATGACCACCTAGAGGGGTGGGATAGGGAGGGTGGGAGGGAGATGCAAGAGGGAGGGGATATGGGGATATATGTATACATACAGCTGATTCACTTTGTTGTACAGCAGAAACTAACACAACATTGTAAAGCAACTATACTCCAATAAAGATGTTAAAAAATAAAAAAATAAAGTCCGTACTGCAGACAGTAAAAACGTTGAATTGATGTTGTGGAAAGTGGAGCTCAGTCACGTGGGAGGGAAACGAGATCCCTTCCCGAATAACAAAAAAAAAGGACAGAGAAGAAAATATGAAGGGCCGAGACAGAGGATCAGTGGGCTTTGACTGAAAAGGCTGTCTCCATGTGAAAAGGAACAGTAATCAAGTGCATCATCAGAGAAAACGTTCGGAGAGGAACAGGATCTGATACTGAGGCCAGAGAGGCCATCTGTCCCGCGCGTGTGTGGCAGGGCTGGGGAGGGGTCCCTGAAAAGGGACCTCTGCCAAAGCAGGAGATCTGTTGCAGGTTTGAATCTGTGTCCCTCGTGATGGATGCAGCCTGGATGCTTACTCTGGAGAACCCTCTCCCTTAGGCTTGGCTTGGCTTCCTCTCAGATGTAGCTGGGTGGATGTGGGAAAAAAGACCACAAGGAATCCCACCAGAACACACATGTGGTTACCTTTGAATAGGGGAGCTGTGAGTGGTATTTTTTTCCTTTTTATTTCCCTGGAATTTCCATGAGAGTAAACATTTTATTTGTTAGGTCAGTAGGCCTCTTCCTTCCCTTCCCTTCCCTTTTGCTACTTAATGCTTTATACACTTTGATGTTAAGCCAGGGCTGGCTCAGAGCAGAGGAGAAGGCTGTGCCTTGAGTTCAGCTGCTTTGCTCTTTTCACTCCTGGCTCACTCTCGGGGGGGGGGGCTTTCGGGGCTGATGAGCCAGGAGGTGGTGTCTGGATGCACATCAAAGCCTGGGGTTCCCAGGGGTGGCAGGTGAATCCATACCTCAGCCTGACTTTCTCAGCATCTTTCTTTTTTTAAGTCCCTGTGTTTTGCTCCTTTGAAAGAAATTCCACATATCTTTTTTTTATGGCTATAAAATCTAATTTTCAGCAACAAATCTGGATCTCTGCAGTCTTGATGGTTGTATCCTATCTTTTCTGTTAAAGATAATTAAATTTCTTGATAAGTCAATAGCAGATGGAAAAATTGTTGTTCTCCGTTGTTGCTAATGTATGAAGGATAATTAAAACTCATAAATAACCGTAAAATAATTTGCCTTCAATGATAACATCTTTAAGTGTGTAGCATCTTAACAATTTAAAAGCCTCGTTAGACATTCTCTTGGACACAGAGCCCATTTGCTGGGAAAGAGTTCTGAATAAATTTTACTTATCTTCCTTTTACAGTAAGACGTTATTACTCAGTGATAATATGCAGAGTAACTTCACGATGGTGATGTTGTTTTATCTTTGTAATTACAGACATATCAAGTGGATCTGAAGCCCAATGGGTCAGAAATAATGGTAACAAATGAAAACAAAAGGGAATACATTGAGTACGTACACACTTACTTACAGCCTTTTCTTTTATTAAATTGAACAGCATGTTCGGTTGCCGTCCTTTGCCAGAACAGTTCGTGCGGATTATGGACACACTTTTAACAGTATGAGTTCCTTTCTGGCTTGGCCTAATAGGAAGCTGAATTATGGGATGCAAAGTTTGACTTGTGTCATGACTTCGTGTTGCTGCCATACAGAGGAGCAGTGGGAGGAGAGAAAGGGGCCACTGTTGAGTAACTTGGCAGATACTCTAGGAGCCTGTGGGCATCTCGTCTAAAATTGAGAATTACAACAATGGAGCAGTGTCGACAGCCGGTTGGGGTAAAATTGGGAACAACCGAAGAGAACATATTCCATCTCTCTCCTGACCTCTTTTCCATAATGAAAATGTAGGAGAAGAGTTAAAATGGATATGGAGAATTCAGCACATGCAAACATGAAGAATTGTTCCTGCTGTTTGTAATTTTCTTAATCTCAGCGTCCTTTGGTGGGACAAAATGTTGAGTCCTTTGGAAATCTAGCTGTTGGGTAACCCTAGGGGTCTGTACTGAGCAGAAGGTACAGTTGGACAGCTTACATTTTCTTCTTTGGTGTATACATATGCCTCGAGCTCACCGTTCTGGTATCTTCCAAGGATTGCCAGGTTGCCCTTGCTAGCCCTCGAGCAGGGACGAGGTCAGCGTTAACGGTGGTTGGCTCCCGGATCCTAGTTTCTGCTCATCTAGTGAGTTACAGCCATGCCCTGGGCTCCTTGTTTGCATTCAGAACTCCATTTCAACAAGCCGGGTTCCGTCCTCTCTCATCATAGTTGATCACAGGACTTGAATTCAGAGAATTGGCTGAGGATCTTAGCATCCTTCCTTAGCATCTGCCAAAAAAAAGAAAAAAAACCTACTCTCCTCTCTAATCAGGAAGAATTGGAGAGTGCTGGCGTCTCTACTTAGAGACCCTGACAAAGCGTGGACTTCTCCACTTGCAAGTTGAAAGCTTGCTACACTTAATCAAAAACTAGAAGTAAGATACTACATTTCTTGCCTGTTCACCTCAATTGGCGCTTGTGCTGAGCTTGGACAGTCTCAGCAAGCAGACGACGTCCTGACGGGCACCGTTGTCTTCATTCAGAAAGTGTAGACTTCGAATAGATTTTTAACAACACCCCAGGGTGACTGGGTTTGAAAGACTGAGTATTTGCACCTTGTGATACATGTTGTACGTCGTTCTTTGCAGTTAATTCTTTTAGGTTTCAAATTGCGGGGCGCCTCCACTAGCTTCACTGCAAAAAGGAGGATAGAAATCCCCGGCTGCTCCCTGCCACCCGTATCCTCTGGTGCAAGTAGGCTGTCGGGCTGGTGATTGCAGCACAGCCAGTAAAACCTGATATCCTGAGCAGTGAGTGGGCAGCAGGCTGGTCCTCGAGGGCCGTTGCCATGGTGCCACCTCGTATGTGAGAGCCCTTCATGACAGGGTCCTTGTGCTATTTCATGACAGAATGCCTTAGGTGGAATCCAAAGTGGATTCGCCTGGCAGTAAATTCTGCTGTACGCTAAATATTGTCACGGGGAATGTGGTTTCAGTGGCTGTCTGTGACTCGAAGAGGTTTTACCATTAATCCTCCAAGTGTTGGTATAAAAGTATTCGCGGTAAAGTACTGATAAATTATATGTCATCCTTGAAAATCAGTACGTTGAATACTAGAATGAATTATCATATGATAAAACACGTTGTAGTGGGTATTCCCCTTAAAAATATGTACATGTTTGTACATAAATGTGGGTGTGTACATATGTGTGTGTGTGTGCACGCATTATGCCCATATACATATGTGTTCAAACCCCATTTTCCCTTTTTCTCCAAACAGTCACATTTATAAAGCAGCTTTGAAAAACGAAGCCTCGATCTGGGGGGAGAAAAGAAATCAGTCTTTCTTCTGAAATCCTCAGTGAGATTTTAGGTTCCACATGTGCTCATTATTCTCGAAAGAGTCCATGAATGAGCAGCGTGTGCCACAGCATATACCCTCCTTCTCCTTGGCCGCCGTCGGGCTTTTCTCCCCGCCCCGCTTAACGAGAAGCAGTCGCAGCTGGGGGGAAAGAACTGCACACCAGTGATGAGCAACATGGTTAAGGGCTGTCCGTTTTCCTCCCACAGCCTAGTCATCCAGTGGAGATTCGTGAACAGGGTCCAAAAGCAAATGAACGCCTTCTTGGAGGTAAGTCGTGTTCTCCGGGAGTCTTGCCTGTGCCTTTAGGTTGAAAGAGGACGGTTCTCCTCCTTGGGCGGCAGGGAGGGTATTAGACGCGATCACACCCCCAGAGACAGGCATGGGTGTGGGACCCAGGGCAGGGACGTCAGGCCTGCGCTGCTGACAGCATCTCCAGTCTCCAGGGCAGGAGCGTTGAGCCACTGCGCTGCCACCTTTTCGTCTGTTTTTTTTTTGGTCAGTGTTTTCTGGTTTTGCTGCTCTTATGTTTTAATTTGCCTTAACTGTTTTTAAAGAGAAATCTTTACAGACTTGACCCAGAAGGGCAGGTTCCCCCACAGAGGCTAGAACCATCATCCTGCAGCTTTTGGTGGTCCCCGGGGAAGGCTGGGAGCATCTCTGCCTTTTGCTGCAGTGACGGGTTCTAAGAAATGCGAGGACTCGGGACAGTTTCCAGTCACGCCATCCCTCCGTGATAATGCCTTCCGCCTCATTGGTTGAACTTTTTTTTCTTTTTTTAAATCCCCTGCCCTTTCCTCGTGGCTGTCTGAATGATTCCTCACCTTATTAAAGTGTGAAGTGGTTACTTCTCAGACCCAAGTATTTAATGTCAGTGATACTCCCAGGCCCCTGAGGAGGGAGGCCCCTTGCAGAGAATAGGGGCTTCCTCATTTTAAAAACCGGCTCCCTTTGACCCAAAGCGCAATTCCTTTTTAAATCCTGATAATGGATATTAGTTACTTAAAGCGGACAAGTCCCAGCTGCACATTACAAGAACCGATCGATGCAGGGTTCTCGCTGGGCGATGCTCTCTCAAGTTCACCCCAGTTCAGTTACCTGCTCATGGTGAATATAGCGCCAGCCCAGGCAGAACACTCAGAAAAACTCCAGGACTCAGGGTGAAACGTGTGAGTTAGAGGCGCTGGAGAACAGCAGGGTTCATACTGTATTTACACGAGAAACCTACCCGGCCCTATCCCAGGTGATCACACTTTCAGAAACTGGCCACACGCGAGGCCCAGCGACACGGAGCGTCCGTCCTAGGTCACTGCACTAGTCAGTGGTGCCTAGCCTGGGGACCGGGGCAGGCTGTCTGTGCTCCCTGGCTCCTTTCCACCCATCACACCGCCTCCTCTCGTATTTCATCTTTGCCTTATTTTTAAATGGTCCGCTTGCGCGTCTGTGGCCTGTGCCTTTGAGAACACCCTGACTCACAGCAATGTGTCATAAGTGGCTTTTGGAATCCGCCTGCCTTCAGCAACCCATATTTTTATAACACTTCAAAAATTACTCAAGTACCTGGATCTTCTGGAGTCTGCTGCTTTTTAAACTTTTATTTTGTGACTCTGCTGTTTTTATCTGAACTAAAATTACTGAATACTGTCATATAAATCATCAGTGAACAGTGTATTCTTCCTGGCTAACCAAAATAAGCTTGTTTATCCTGTAAAATTTGTCTCTTTCGAGGAAAAAGGTGTTGAGAGTGCTTTTCTTTTTTTCTTTCAGGGATTCACGGAACTGCTTCCTATTGATTTGATTAAAATTTTTGATGAAAATGAACTGGAGGTTTGTACTGTAAACATTTTGTGTAAAGGAGATTTTTTTAAAGTATCTCATTACTTCCCAACTTGGTATTTTAGTATTCTCTGATCCATAATGTCCTAGCGAGTAAGCTTAGGTGAATTCTCCTGCGGGTCTCTTAGGGGCTTGCTTGTTTGCCGATCAGGGACCAGGGGATAGCAGAAACAGTCACCTGTAGCTTCCTTGCCCGGGAGAGGGCAGATCAGGGACGCAGCAGACAGGGGGAGGCCCGCTGAGCTGGGTTCACAGCCTGGAGCTGGGGTGGCAGCACCCTGCTCCCAGGGTGGGGCTGGCTGAGGACCCCGGTCCTCCACGCACCCACCGTGGCAGCCGAATGGGGACTCGGCCAGGGGGTGGGCGACCCCGAGGGGCTGTAGAGCAGGGGGCTCCGTGAAATCGAAGTGGAAGACCCTGAACTCCGTGCTGTGGAGTGAAAGCCCGGCAGAGGCAAGAAGGTAGTGGCAGGAGGTGGTTTCATGGTAGCTGGTGCCAGCTTCTTTGTGTCGGTGTGGATGAGAACTTGGAACCTGAAAAGCAAAGGAGTCTCTCCGCCTTATGTTGAGAGAAACAGGAGGAGGAAGGCTTTGTCTGCTGAGAGGCTGTTGACAGGACTCCGGCCATTTGTCCAGTGACGTGTCTCCCGTAGACTGGCTTTTGTTCTTTTACCTTAAAATGGAAACGTCCAGATAGACGACGTCACAGACATCACGTAGAGGAAGCCCTTTGTTTGGCAGGTGGGGCGACTGAGGCAGGGAGGGGTTAATGACCTCACAGGGTCTCGTCACAGGCCCATGAACCCGGTTTTCAGGCCTCTGGATTCGTTCTTTTTCCACTGTACGCTGGCGCCTCTGTGGGAGTATCATTCCTTTGTTAGGAGGGTTAGGTGATAAGAAAAGTGGACCCAAGACTGGTGAGTCAGAGCTGCGATTATAGCGCTAGGACAGGTCTGCAGCCGTGGGCCACCAGGCAGGTGAGGTGATTGCCCTCACCTGGTGGATCGGTCCGGGAAGATGAGTTCTTGCTGTCATAAAGCACTAATTCTACTGTGGGTGGGGAGGTTATTTTCAACTGTTGAGACAGATAACCTCTCAGAAGAGGAAACAGCCAGGGTAACGAAAGAGCAGATGTAAATGGAGCGTAAGAAAATCCATGAGCACCGAGCTGCGATTTGAGGGGCGGGGAAGGTGATTGATTGGGACTTCTGATTTCCAGCATGAAACGTGGTGGCCTGTACAAGCTTTAGAGTCGGGTCTCCCTCGGTACCCCTCAGTCTCTGATCTGCAGAGGCAGGTAGGATGTGGAAGACGTATTCCCCTGCATTTGTTTTTATGGGTCGCTGGCTTATCTTGCTTTGCACGTGACGTGATGCCGGCACTGAGAAAAGGCCTTTTCTCCGGTGTATTTCTTCGGCTTTCACGGTGTGCCCTGTTTACCTCTGGGTAAATCTGGTCCATCTCCCTCCCAGTTGCTGATGTGCGGCCTTGGCGACGTGGATGTGAACGACTGGCGACAACATTCTATTTACAAGAACGGCTACTGCCCGAACCACCCCGTGATTCAGTGGTTCTGGAAGGTAAGGCCAGAGTCCGGGTCCTGTGCTGTCTTCCCGTGGTCTTGCTGCTGCATTTGGGGCTGTGTTGGTACCTGGCCTCCTGGGGGAGAGAAGAGGCCCGCCGAGTCAGAAGCAGCCCTCACCGCTGCTTTTCTGTAACTGTGGTGGATGGCTGTCTTGAATAGGCTACACTGTCTTCCTCGACCACCTATTAAAGTGCTTTTGTTTGAGGAAACCACTGAGTAGGACGATCCTGAAAGACAGATAATTGGATTCAAGAATTAGAACTAGTCCTCCAGAGTGGGAATAGGAATGGGAGGCTTCTCAGGGCAAAAGCATGCTTTGGGGCTGACTTTTCCAAGATGCCATGTTGGTTTCAAAAACCATTCTCCCAACTTTTTTTGTTAATTCCAACAAACATTTTGATCTTTACATCTTTCAATCAAAGGTGCAAATGAAATCTGATTTACTCTCTAAAGACCAGTGTTTACATCCTTTTCATTGCAGAAGAGAAGTGAAATAGTAACGAGCGGGTCCAAAGGAGGGCAGTAAACTGACTTTGAAAGAACAATTACAGGGGAAAAAGCGCTGATTATTTACTTACAGAAATAAGAAATCATTGACCTTGTCTTAATTTCTAAATGTCTGTTATTAATAATATTTCAAGTGCAGCAGAGAAGCAGAGAGAAAAGGAAGTAAAGCAGAATCTTCAGATCCTAACATCTTCGTCCAAGTTTCACTCAGCCTTGATTTTGGATATATTTTTTTTAATATCAGTTCAAGTAACTTTACCAGTGAAGCCAACTCGATTCTTAGAATCATTCAGATATGTAAGATACACAGATTATTTCAGAAGCCTAGCCTGGCCTCTGTTTTTCTTTCTTTTTCTAAAATGTTGTCTTTAGAGAATTTAGCTACAGTCAAATATCCTGCCTCGTAACCTGGGTTCCCCCTCTCAAACTGTGTGTATTTCTAACTGGCTCAGGGGGACCGTCAGGCCTCACATACAGAAACATGAGCCTGGTGCCGTCAACAAGTGTGCTTTTTTTTTTTTTTTAGTTGACTTTTGGCTGTGTTGGGTCTTCCTTGCTGTGCGCGGGCTTTTCTCTAGCTGCGGCGAGTGGGGGCTCCTCTTCGTTGCGGTGCGCGGGCCTCTCATTGCAGTGGCTTCTCGTTGCGGAGCATGGGCTCTAGGCGCACGGGCTTCAGTAGTTGTGGCACGCGGGCTTCAGTTGTGGTTCGCGGGCTCTCTAAAGCACAGGCTCAGTAGTTGTGACACATGGGCTTAGTTGCTCCGCGGCATGTGGGATCTTCCTGGACCAGGGATTGAACCCGTGTCCCCTGCATTATTAGCAGGCAGATTCTTAACCACTGCGCCACCAGGGAAGTCCCAAGTGTGCTTTTTTTTACCACTTATTTTGACCAGTTGGCAGAAGAAGAACGAGACATTGTGATCACTCAGTCTGAGGTTGCAGAGGCTGGTATTGTGATGTCCATAAAAAAAAAAAAAAAGTTTGCAGAGTCAACTGTCTAGGTCTCCCACTGCACTATAAATAAGATGACGTTTTGCCCATCTGCACTGCAGCAGACGTGCCTCGTGTTACATGAGCGTAATGACCTTCTGCCTCCGTTCATAGGCTGTGCTGCTGATGGATGCTGAAAAGCGTATCCGGTTACTCCAGTTTGTCACAGGGACGTCCCGAGTCCCTATGAATGGATTTGCCGAACTTTACGGTGAGCAGGGTACCATTAGACTTCGTCCTCCCACCGTGAGTAGACATCAGCTGTGGCCCCAGAAGACTCTGCCTCCCGGGCTTCTAGCCATGTGGGTTTCGCCTGGACCCAACAGACATACGTCACGGAAAGAGATGGGGCAGCGTGCCATCACCTCAGCTGTCTGTGCAGTTACCTGTATATAAAAGCAGGGGGTTGTTTTTGTTTTTATACAGCGAGCCATAAGATTGGTCTCTTTTTTCTTTCTCTTCTGTTTTCTGGTATATATTCAAAAAACAACTAGATTTTGCAGAATCATCCATGTGGTTGTAAACTGAGCATTGAAAGCACTCCTCCCCTCCACGAGGCAGAATTCTTCAGGGCTTACTATAGATGAAAAAGTCACTCTCTGCTCGACATATTAAAGGTCATCACGGTTCAGTTTTTCCCCCGGAAGTAGTTTTAAATTTAAACTTCCAGGGTTGGGTTGAAAGGCTTTGGTTGTCTGCACATCCTTACGTTATTGTGTCGGCTCTGTTCAGCTTGGTGCGATTCTATTCTGATGGCGACACGGAGTCTGTGTCCTGAGGTCGTGCAGACCCTTTGCGTCCCCCCCCCCCCCCCCCGTTGTTAAGTACTGACTGTGACGTCCCAGCCACAGAGGGTGTCCCAAGGCTCACCCCCCAGGCCCGCCCTGCCCACCCCTCCCTTTCCTTCAGCCCCTCCTTCGTCTTGTTCTACTGCCTTGAGCACTCTTAGCATTTCTTTTTCTTCCTTTTTCTTTTGTCTAGGTTCCAATGGTCCTCAGCTGTTTACAATAGAGCAATGGGGGAGTCCTGAAAAACTGCCCAGAGCTCACACATGGTGAGTGACGGAAAACCACACAGTTGTTGACAGACAGTATTTTAAAACACTTAGCTGTGTATGATGCTGGGCTACAGGCTAGAGCAGCGTATGAACTGTCAGTGATCCAGGTGAAAATACAGATCGTACAGGGATGCTGGATTTGAATGGGCCCGGTTTTTTTGATATGTGAAGGGTTAAATCCCCGTTCCTGCTTCCTGAGGGGAGTTCCTCCTCCAAACCCCGTCCTTCCCTAATTATTCTGGGAAGCAGAGAGTTCACTATATATTCTCCCTATGTGGATACGACCGCTCCCAACCTCTGAACAGATTGAGTTTTTACCCCAACCTTAAATGGTTTAGAACCATGGATGAAATTCCCTTTGGCAACAGTTTTTAAAAGGCCTCCCATGGCCATCCAGAACCCATAAGTCTGAGATTTAGCAGCGTGCGTGTGGCCAGAGGAGTGTCGGAGGTCCGACCAAGGACCCCTGCTCGGGGAGGCACGTGCGGGGCGCGGCTGCGCTCCGAAGGCCTCCGGGTGCAGGGAGGGAAGGAGGCCTTCCTGGAGGGAAACCCCAGGAGTTTCGTGAAACCCAGCACAGAGATGACCTCAGGAGCTCTCCGGGAGCTCCTGTCACTCGGGCTCCCGTGTCCCCGGGGTTGGTCACCCCACAGGATTTGATTTCTTGCTCTTAGGAAGCAGGTGGAGGGGGAGCCCTGTGGCTGGTCAGCACCCAGCATCCTCCTTTCCCGCGGGAACTGGGGCTGCCGGGGCCGCTGGGCCGTCCTGTGCTGCCCAGCACAGCTAGGAGAGAGGCCTCATCAAGGTGCGTCTGTGGAAAATGGGCTGTGAAAGGCCTTTTGCTTCTCTTTGACTCCCTCGTCTCGCCGGAAAGCACGTTTTTCCCCATTTCTGCCATTCGTAGGACTCTTGAGTGGAACGGATGCGGTCCCTGCCCTTTGGCACCGGGAGAGCGGGCTGGTTCTCGCTACAACTGGCCGATGGCCAGAGCAGGCAGTGTCCCTTGATCCTCTGCCTTTATTCTTGGGGGTAGAATGTTTTGGCCGTGGAGCTTTTGTTCCAAACGATAATCAGTCAGGTGTAGCTTTCCGGGCTCAGTAGCCTTCATTTGAAAGGCAGCCAGCACTGAACCGAGCCCCAGCACTGGCGGGATGGGGGGCAGCGCTCCCGAACTCAGCTGGAGGCACAGCTGCCTCACTGGGCGCGGCTGTCCTGCGTGGGTCAGACCCTCAACCTTGCTGGCAGCCTGAAGTACACTGTTAGCGTTCCTGTGGGCTGTTGGGAAGCTTCCTCGTGATCCCGTAGCGCACAGGCTCCCAGATCCTGTGATTTGGACTCGGGTCTGCCAGGATTCCAATCCCCTGGCCACTTCAGTTAAGCTACTGCCTCTGTGATACGGTTCACTTTCTTTCCAGACTCTTCAAAGAGAACCGAGTAATTGAGTGTTCATCCCATGACCCTCTGTGGCCCTATAGACAGATATCTTGCTGTTGGATTCTTCTTCTATTTCGGAGTTCACGTGCTGAGCCACCACTAAAATACGGGGCTGCCCAGATAAGACCCTGAACTCAGCGGTTCTCAACCTTGGCTACACGTTGGAACCACCTAGAAAGCATTAAAAAAAAAAATACTGGTGCCGGGGTGGGTCCCACTTCCAGAGATTTTGACCTAGCTGGCCTGGTGTGTGATCTGGGCCGTGGGGTTTTCAGAGCTGCCCAGGCGGTTGGTGAGGAGAGCTAGGGTGTAGAATCATTGCTCTTCCTTAGGCAGCACAGAGGTCTACACACAGGGGGAAAGCAACCCCGCCAGCTCTTACCAAAGCCTGGCTTCTTCTCTGTGTGTCACAGGATTAAAGCATTCAAGGAGTTTTTCCTTCAATGACACTCTCCCCAGACCAAGAGAAGAGCGCTAGCTCTACTGAAGCCACACTGGCTGGTGGGGTGGGACTGACTTACTCTGTTTTCTCTGCTGTGGCTTCCCTTCCATCCAGCCCCGCCTCCCGCTGTAACGTAGGAAACAGGCGCTTTGCTGGCTGCTTCACAGCGACAGCCGTATATGTGGCGAAATAAAACCTAGCCACACGTATGTTTAATCTCTTCCATGTTTTATGAAAATATAAAATACACAATTAAACTTCAAAATTAAAACCTGATTTACTAGGAGAGCAAGGGCTGGTGGAGCTGCTTCTCTCTGAGCTTTCATGAAACTCTCAGATGCAACTGCTGAGTGTCTCAACATTAAAGGGCTTCATTCCTCTGTTCTGTCAAAGGTCACTGCTGGGATATCTAAAATTCCGCTTTACTAAGAATCACAGACCCACCTAAAAATAATCTCCTTTGGCCCACACGACGAGGCTGAAGCCACTGAGGTTAATGAGGTCACACAGCTAGTTGGTGGCAGGCCAGCCCTGTCTCCTGACGTCAGAAGTAACGGGAACACTTGTTAAGCACTACTGTGTTCCAGGCATCGTCCTAAGCCCTTCATGTATATTAACCCGTATCGTCGTCACGACGACTCTAAAAGGTGGGTCATATTACTGCCCTCTCCTTACAGATGGAGAAACTGAGGCACAGAGCGCTAACATAATTCCAAACCTCAGCTCTTAACATTCCCCTGTTTGCCTCTCTCTCTCTCTCTCTCCATTACTCCAGTATTTCTCAAACTTGAATCATGTATGGACCTTTTTTAAAGGGAAAAAATGGCCACAGATCCTTGAAACCCCACAGGGATTGCAGGCCCTGGACTGTGAAATACCAACTTGAAATCAAGACGACAGCCACCTCTTCTCTTAAGTATACCCTGCAGAAGTGGAATTCTGTCTCTATCACTGGTGAAATTGATGTTTGAAATCATTATCATGATGAAAACCAAAAATTGAAAACTTCTTTCAGACTTGCGCCTTCAGGATTCCTGGGTTTCTGAGGCTCTGGTTTGAGAGGCACAGTGTCCTGCTCTGCTGTGTCTTTTGATGTTTGATGACTGACTGTTAAAAAAAAAAAATCTCAGAGCTCAGCGTGTCTTATTAAATACTTTAGGGGTTGTTAAAGGGCCCACCATGGACATGTGTCTGTTTCTTATTGCTGCTGATAATCATTAGCTTTTAAAACCTAAGAAGTTGTTCTGCTCGTGCCTGGAAACCTATGTCGGTGCCAGGAGCGAGAGCACTTTTAAATGCTGAGGTAGCAGAAGCAGATCTGGGCTTTGGAGCCAGCCTGGGGCTGAATCCTGGCTCTGCCACTTACTGTGTGTGACCTTGGGCAAGTTACCCAACCTCTCTGTGCCTCGAATTCCTTCTCTATAAATAGGGATGAGGCAGTACCTACCTTACAGGCTGGTTGCTGGGATTCGCTGAGGTGATGATAGATGAAAAGGCCTTAATGGTTCTAGCACGGGGCAAATGCTCTACAAATGTTAGCTCTTACTAAAGCATCATGAACGAAGGCACGTGTGTACGTGTGTGTGTGCGTGTGGCTATCGTCACGACAGGTGCCCGCCAGCAGCCCACCTGCACGGGCACCAGTTCTGTGTCTGGGGCTCTAGCTCCTCGTGCCCAGGGGGGGCCGGCGGTGAATGGTGTGTGAGTGATGGCAGTGGCCGCTGGCTCTGGGGCTTGCTGTGTGCCAGACCCCCTCCCAGCACTCTGCAGCAGGTCTCCCCATTCCACAGAAGAGCAGACAGATTTAGGGACGGAGGCGACTTGTCTGAGGTCACACAGCTGGCCGGTGGCAGAGACAGACTTCGAAGTCAGTCCCGTGGACAAGTGCAGTCCTTTGCTCACGGAGGTCACATGTATGTATGGAGACCTCACTGTCACCGAGGTGACTTGTAACACCCCTGCCAAAGCCTCAAGGTATGTAGGGGCTTCTTATAAGTGAGGCTTTTCACTCCACGTGTTGATGACTTGCCTGACTTTGGTTAGAGGGTAGCTCAGTGTTGGGGTCCCAGAGCTGCAGGCAGCCTGGGTTCTGGTCTCGCATCTGCGGTGCTGTCGGGGGTGAGACCTGGGGCATACCGACCCACCGCTGGGCTCCGGGACCCACATCTGCAGGATTGAGAAAACGTAACGTGCCTCACAGGGCTGCGCTAAAAACAAAGCGATATGCTACGTGGAGAAGCGCTGGGGCTTCCTAAAATAGTGTTGAATGAAGGAGAGCGTTAAAAACAGATGCAGCCTCGGTTCATCCTGCTGCGGAAGTTCTTTGTGTTTCAAGGGTTTTGACATCTCTGTGTGTATGTCAGTTACGTTGCCTGTCTTGTCTCCCTTCCCGGCAGGGTTTTCCAGGATCCACGTTTGGTCCCAGTAGAGAGGGTTCATGGACGATCAGAAAATTCCTTTCTCTTCCCCCGTAGGTTACTATAGCATGTTTGGTGTGGGCAGTGTCATCGCTGGAATTTACTTTTCGATAATCAGAAATATCTTTGCGAGTTGAGACTTTGACATCCTCTTGCTGGAACACCAAGTGCCCCCTTAGCCAGATCTAGGAAGTGCTGCGGTAACTAAAGGGCAGTGATGATGGCTTTTTACCTACGCTTCCTTGTTAACTTTTGCAGCTTTAATCGCCTTGACTTACCTCCATATGAAACCTTTGAAGATTTACGAGAGAAGCTTCTCATGGCTGTGGAAAATGCCCAAGGATTCGAGGGGGTGGATTAAGTGCCCCCTGCCTCGGGAGGGTTGTTCTTCACGCAAGTCCTGCTTGCACTTTTGCATTCGCCTAACAGACTCTGCAGAGATGCTGGCAGAGAGCAGCGCACGGCGCGGACTCCTGGAGCAGAGCCTTCGCCCGCGACTTGCCCACGCGCCAACATGGGAACCCAGTCCCAGGTCGCGTTCCTGCATTTTCCACCACAAATTACCAACTGGTTGATGTGTATACTAATTACATTTTAGGAGGACTTATTCTATTTATGTTGTGCCTCTGTAGGCCAAGCCCTTAATAAATATTTTACATACTTTATAATGACAGCGAATGGAATTAATCACTCTACAGGTATAGTATTACAACTCATGTTTACTTTTTAAAATGATTTAGACCGATTTGCAGATTTTATTTCACTACAATTAAAGATGTCTCATGTACTTGGAAAAGTGAGCATATTATTTTTTTGTATTTGAATTTCACGCCAGGTTTAATGTCAGTGACATTTTTAAAGTTCTTGGACAGCCCCACGCCCTACCTGATTAGCATTGGAAGAATGACTTTTGTCCAAAAGCCTTCTACAGACAAATACTTGGAGAGAATTTAAACCGTAACATTAGGCATCGTGACGATTTTTTCCATGCTCAGAATGAAAACAAACTGGATAATTACGTTTTTTGTACAAATTTAGCATAATAGCTGCAGGCTGAGAGAACTGTAACATAGCATGACAAACTTTGTGTTGACTTGAAGGAATCACACCATTATTCCTTAGAGGTAATTACGTGTGCTAGAGCACACTTGAGGCAGGGTTGGACTATCGTTTCTCGTAAGAGAAGTTATTTACTTAACCCTTCCTGCTGCTGTACAGTCGTCCTTCTGTCATGTCTTCCTCTTTGCTGTTCCCAGTAGAGACACTCGAACGAAACTTGGCACTGCGCGATTTGAAGCTGTGGGAACCAGGCCTGTGCAGTCTCCTGTTTGTACACGTTTGCTGACGGTAGCTAAATAACCAGCTTTTGTTCTAACCGCGCCAATTCTGAAGGCACTTTATGTACGACATGGAGGTCACATCTGGTTCCTGGGGGGGTTTTGTCATGAGCATTGGCTGGGATGCTGATTTCTTCCCTCTGCACACACCTTTCCGGTGCAACAGCTATCAACTGTGAAGCTGGCTGCTGGTGTATAAAAGCCTGGCTGTAAAGCTCGGCCTACAGACCTGCCCTCACCAATCGTCTTGTGATTTCTGTGCCACTGCAAAGATTCATAGACAGTTCATCTAACCGGGTTTTGTTCCCAGTGACATGTTGCATGCTTCCATACCGTGTACTGCCCAAGTTGTGTCCGTTGTGTGCTGGATTAGAAGTGCGAGAGAAGGCTTGATCTGATCCCCTGACGTCCGGCTCTTCAGCTGGTCCTGGCGGGGATGGAGGGTTCTGTGGGATTCGATTCCTGGCCGCTTGTGAGTCCTTGTTGCAGAATTCTGTCATGTTTTGAGAGAACGCCTGAGGCAGGGCGGGAGCCCAGCAATCCTGCTGTCCTTCTTAACCTGTGTTGTCCTAGACCCGTGGTGGCAGTCAGGGGACACTAGCCGTCTCACCTCTTGCCAGTCGTAGATAAGACAATAAAATCGTGGTTTCAGGGCCTCCATTTAGGATCTTTTGGCGTTACAAGCTCAATTTACCCCGGCTCTGGGTGGCTCGTGGGAAGCCACGAATGTTTGTGCTTGTCAGGGAGTTTTCTGAAGCAGCGCAGAGGCCTGCGCGTCTAAAAGAAGGTGGATTTCTGCGGAGCTGAGGATTGTTCCCTTTCCGTATTGATTTTTAAAATCCAGTAGTGATCAGAAAACCCAGACGTTGAGTACTTAGAAAAAACGATATTGTTCATTACTTTTACCTACTGGTGGGATTCTTTTCCCATCACTCAATGTAACAGATGTCTCAGTGGCAAACCTCCCCCTTCTTGTAGCCCCTCAAGTCCAGACTCGGCTTTCTTTTTATGACTTATGCCAAAGCCTGGGAGAGCAGTATGCTTGGATGGGTTCTGAGAATGAGCGTGTGATTTACAGGGGGAGAAATCCAACGATTCTTGTCTAAGAACTGGGATTCTTCTGTCTTTTTGTAAACTGTATATTCCAAAAAATCAGAATATTCACTAAATGCAAATTAGGCAAAGTATTGAAAATAAGAAAGAAAACCCGTCCTAAGATAATTTCTGTGCCAAGAACAGATAAGAATTACCGAAATAGACCCCCATGAATACTTGAAAGGCAGTAACTGTGAATGACAATCCAGCTCATCTAGCCCTTAATATCTCATTTCAGTGACAGCTCAAAAGTGCCGAGTCTAGAGTTCGTTTGGGGGTTTTGGTTTTCTTTTTTTTTTTTTAATCCAAATAACGTTCCCTGGCTCTCATCAATTCTCAGCGTTTCACTCTTTGTCTAAAACAGTCACCCATCTTGTTTTCTCTCAATCCTGATGACCACTCTCCATCACCTTCGCGACGTAACCACAGAAGGCAGTAAGGAAAATGCACTGCATGGGGGCAGGCTGCCGGGCGGTCCCTTGGGCCTCTGCCTGCTCCGGTCAGCGGGCCTGGGGGACGACGGCAGGACGGCGGTGTCACCTCATCCAGTCCTTAGCAGCGACGCTACTCCGCAGTCCAGGGTCTCTTAGAGCTTCTGCTTTCTTAGAAGTTACCTGAATCTAGCTTCTTCAGTTCGCTGAAACAGAGCCGTCATGGGCCATTGTGCCTTGAGGTTAAGAAGTGCGTGCCAGGGTTTACATACATATCGCATGTTAAACATTGGTTATCACAGCCACCTGTAAAGTCCTGGGTATTTCTATTTCTGACTCTTGTCAGCCTAAAGATGAATTTGGAAAGTCCACCCAGTGGGCTTAGCTTCAGAGAGTGTGCTGCTTTTCTACCTGCTGCCTCTGGAACAGGAAACAGCGAGGCATTCGTCTCAGTGCTCTTTCTTTTTTCCTGAAATACTTGCCATTATTTCCCAAAGGCCCATTGGTAGCTAACGTCAGATACTCCCTAAGGTCAGATGACAGATGCTCAAAGCAACCTGACATGGATTATTCCTCCCACTTAATGCAGTGACAGATTCTGAGAGAAATGGTTTGCAAAATGTTGGAACCACTTTCTACATCTCACATTGTTAAACAGAACAGTTAGATTTGCGGCATATGAACTTGCTCTTCAAGAGAACCAGTTTGGAACTGGCAAGACCACACAGCAGTGGTACATGTTGTCTAGCAGTTACTAATTGTTCCACACGTGACTCAAGTATTTCCCTAGCTCTTGTATCTCACCTCTGAAATTACAGACTCTATGAAGAGAGCCTGGGTTGATCAATTCTCAAGCCCCTACCCAGGCCCTGTGCTAGCGCTTCTCTTTGTTTGCTCTTTCCTCCTCACCCTGACTCTGCACCCCTGTACTGACTCTGGTGTCATTTTCTGCCTCGCCAGTAGGGGGCACTGCTGTGCAGGGTAATTGCCTGGCCTGCTCCCTTCCTGACCCCCCAGGAGGTCCTGCACTACCTCCGTCTTATTCAGACTTCAGGGTACATCTTGATAAGTCAAGTCAAAACTGCCAATTTTAGGGCTGAGATGTGTTTTTTAAAAAATCCTTATAGACTCCACTTTGTACTTTAGATTTTGAAACTGGGAAGAAAATGTGACATACTTTGGACCACTTTTTTTAATTTATCGAAGCCTTAATGAACAGTGTATATACATTTGCATACACACACACCCCGACCCAAAAGTGTTTTCAGTGCGTCGGAGACAAAGCTGTAGCATTAGGACGTGAGCTGGTATGTTTCATAGAAAAGGAGAGCTTTCTGTTGGTATGGAATTTTTCAAGAAAATCTCTCATTAGACCGCTCCCCTTCGTCAAAGGTGTTAGGTGCAGAGCAACGCATGTTTAAGATGCATGTCTTTGTGTTGGTTGGTTTTGTGTTTGTATGAGTAATGATAGAATATAACAACGTTGGCGACAGACCTCTGTGTACTACCTTCTCAACCTGTATCAGTGCATTGTAAGCCTTCTCATGACCATGACCCTGTGTCCACACATCTGTGCTCCTACATAAACCAGTCTGCCCCTCTTTCTCAGACTAATTTCACCTAGATTGTCACGGTTTCCTTCATGTTAACTTTGCATATCTTTGTGCTTCCTTCACTACTATGTATGTAATATATATACGTACATATGCTGTCCAAATATATCTTTACATATTTGTATAGCATTTTTACACCTACCTTGAGGAATCTGGTTTCGAAAGGGAGTGAGAGTTTAGTCCCTTCTACAGTTTTCTCCAAGCTGTGTCCTGAGAATTCTGACCCTCAGAGCCTGAGCTCCACCCCAGGAAGATGATATAATATGCCGTCATCTCTTAACTCAGCACCTATTATCAAAGGAAACATGAAAAAACAGTGACTTTTAAGGTGAAAAACAGTTTCAAGCATTCCAAATGAATTCTCAATGTTTCATAACTTTTTATTATAAACACACCTCCTAAATAAAGCCAAGTACCATTTGATACAGTGAATAAAAACCAAACAACTTGGAAATTTTTTAACAGACAACGTATGGATAAATGCTCATTTTCACAATGAGAATAGCTGTAAAATACGGTTGAATTTGATACAGACAGAAAACGTTTAGTTGAAGGACAAATCCTTTTTGCTTTTCGTTTTTCTTGAGAGATCTAAAGAGAAATTGTGGATTGTTTTCCTGACAGCAAAAGAGTAATGTGACAAAATGAAGTCGTTGTAAAGAAGTGATGCAACTTGTCAAATATTTAATAAAGAATTATGGAAGCTGGAACTTTTTCTACATCAAGTATTACGGGTTGTCTGATTTAAAGCTTCTTTGTGAGCGCATCGCCTTGATTGTCTCGGGGAGGTTATTTAAATGCCTGTAGATTTATAGACAGTATGTTCACTTCCTTAATCTCCCTAGAAGTTCCACATCTTTAAAAACATCATTAAAGGCTGCCCAGAACACATGGCTTGAGCTTAATGGGATGCACCTCTATTCTTAGCCATCTGTCTTTTTATTAAATTTGAGAATTAATGACTTGATGGATTACCCAAGTGGTAATATAAAGTCCATTCCTGGAAAGGCATATTTCACCTCTAGTTTTCATCTGACTAACCCTCAATTTATGTCAGTTAAAGAGACTCAGTAATGAAGCTCAAGGTGGTTCTCAGAAGGGAGATGCTACCAAAATCCAGATCTCGTGTCAATTCCCTGATAAAACACGTAGACTCCTCAAAATTTTTTCCCT
The DNA here is from genome assembly GCF_005190385.1 of Monodon monoceros. Lineage (NCBI taxonomy): Eukaryota > Metazoa > Chordata > Mammalia > Artiodactyla > Monodontidae > Monodon > Monodon monoceros. The sequence continues at coordinate 15,894,650 of NW_021703765.1, read as the reverse complement.
TTTTCTCTGGTGCCTAAGCCTCCTCTCTATGGCCTTAACTTGCCCCCTCTGGGACTGCCAGGAGGTAACATCCAAATCAGGACATAATTGCACCCTGGTTTCTTGCTACTTGTCTCTTTCAGTCAGCAGTAGATGGTATCTTGCTGGAAAGGTATCGACAGCCTTCTGAGTTCCTGCGGCTTCCCCCAGCCTTACAGGAACAGACAAGGAAGGTACCGGCAGATAGAGCCACTCTGAACTTTGTATACGCTCACAGAGAAAAACATAAATGATGAGATACATGAAATAGGAATAAATCATCATACATCAGTTACACAGTTGCTAAGTTAGTAAGCTCTTAACCTGCTCTGAAGTCCAAGAGTGATCTAGGCACTTCTGAAACTCTAACGTCCCTGGTAAAAGTTGGTGGTGAGCATGGGTATCCAGGGATTCTCATCGCTGTGGTTGGCTCTGGGGAGCCACGTTCAAAGGGGTCCCTGGACATAAGAGGGCAGATGCCACTTTCCCGTCCCTTTGTTGCGCCCTCATCTGGGAGACAACACTTCTCAAAACTGAGTTTCCAGAGGACTCGGGCTGTGGGATGTCTAAGCAAGTTTTTATAGGACTTAAATTGGACAGGAAAACAAAATGATGGTGACTTTTATTAAGTCCCAATACGGACCCCTTCGTACGGACCTGGCCCCAGCTCAGGACACCCACTGGTGGGGACTGAGAAGGGGAGAACCAAGATTCCCTTTGTAGGGCTGACCTCAGGCCCAGCCTGAGGAAAAGGTGAGTCCAGTCAGCCTGTCACCTTCCTGCTCAGCCCCTTTGTAGCACCCCAGCTCCTCCCCAGCCAGCGTCCCCAGGCTGTGCCTCCTTTCCCTAGCAGCAAGTCACAGGTAACACAGGATGAACTCAATGGAAAGCAGTGGAGCGGCCGCCCCCTGCCCCTGGGCAAAGCGGCATCTCCCCTCAGCTGGGCCTTGGGGTGCCCTCAGCACCCGGTGCCTCAGGGAGGAGGTCGGAGGCCCCAGCCGCCCGTGCATCAGCCCAGCCCAGGCCCCCTCGCTCGTGGCTCCTGTGTGTCCGCCTGCTGGACTTGCCGGTATCTTGAATCTAACTTAATCCCGTCCTTGGCCGGGTGTCCAGCCAACTTGCCGCTTCAGGTGCTCCCGTAACACATGGATGGGACACCGTCACCTGCATTTCTGCAGCCTCGGGGCATCGCTCACCATAGGAACAGGGCACAGGGCCGCAGAGACGGGGGCTCGGGGCCTTGATGGTGGGAGGGGAGGACACACGTTTCCTCCCAAAGCCCTCTGCTCGCCTCTCCTCACCCTAATTCCTGGGGAGACCCTTTTTTTCTCTCTGCGGAAGAAGTTTGCTCGCAGACAAGTTAGCTTGGGGGTCGTGTAAGGGCCTTGCAGCAAGGAAAGCTCCCGCCTGAGCACTGAAGATGAGTGAGTGACAGCGGAGAGGCGCATCCCACTGTGATGAAAGGGAAGTGATACATTTGGGCAATTTCTAAGCAATACCGTACCGTGGGGGTTTTACATACAGTTCCCAGAGCTAAGAAGTTACGAGTTTTCAATCCTTCGTGGCCTTGTTTGGACTGAATAGCAAGACCAGCTAAAAGCAGATAACTATTCTGCACTGTTATGTGCCCGGTGCTCATCAAGCTTCAATCACACGATTGCGGAAATGTTTGACTCAGAAGGGCCTTGGCCGTGTGGGTCCCGGCTTCTTGCCTACCTGCCCAGGTATCACTCCCTACCTGCCCAGTGCTGTTAGCTTGGAGGACCAGGGTTGGTCCTCACTTGTTGCCCTCGGGAGAAGCCAGGGCAGCCCCGCAGAGACGGGGGATGATGGCCGTGGGTGATCTGCATTCCTGGAAACTGCAGGCCCCCAGGGAGGGGGCGATTAGCTTCTCAACGGTGCCCCTGTGGGTCCCTGGGGGCTAGTGTGACCTCTCACCCTGTCCCTTCCCTCCAGCGGCTTGTCTGCAGCAGAAGGGCTGCTCGTCACTGAGCCCAGGGCAGAAATGAGGGCAGTAGGGGCGCTAGATGCCCAGCTGGGGACAGGCAGCCACCAGGGTCAGGGTCAGGGTCAGACCCGTCAGTATCCCACTTCAGGCAGAAAACCTAGGTTTTCAGGGGAACCCTGGAAACACATCAAGCTGGTCTCATTCCCTAAACCCCTCGGGGGGAGCAGAGTGCAGGAGGCCCCATGGGAGGGAAGGGCCCGAGCACAGAGGGGTGCAGGGTGAACTCCAGGCAGCCTCTCGCTTCCAAGCCGACTCGACACCAGAATGATTTTTAAAAGCTTCAATCAACCTCAAGTGACATCATCCGAGACGGGAATAAATCTTGGTAGACAAGCGCAGGAAATTTTGTCTCCTCCCACTGCTCCCTCTGGATTTCCCCACGTCTTCCTCAAAACACAGGAGAAGCCCTTGAGCAGAGTAAGGGCCCCAACATGCCGAGCGCAGAAGCTCTTTGTGGAAACCGGAGCTCCGCCCACCCGAGGACATGTCCACTGTCTGCACAGTAAACTCTAAGAGTTGGAGGTGCAGGGGTCTCTCGTCCCACCTTCCGCACCCCCCAGGCAGAGCCCCACCCCCACCCCCGCCTCGCCTAGTCATGTGGCCACACCTAACCGCAAGGCAGGCTGGGAGATATCCAGCAGCGCCCCGAGGACAGGGCAAGGAGTTTGGGAACAAGCAGCCTTCGGCATCGATCTGCAGAATGAATTTCCCCTTGGAATAGTGGCCTTGCCGACATCTGCCGAGCCTCTGGAGTCTTCAATTTACTCTCTTAGGTTAATAGTACTACTACTTCCTGTAAATCTCCACATCAGTCTAATACGATAGATATTATCACCCTCAACTTACGAGGAAACAGACCGGGAGAGCAAAGAGTCTTACAGAAGAGAGATCTGAACCGGGGTTGTCTGACTCAAAGCCTCCAGGCAGCCGCTCACCCTGGCCCGTCCTCCATCCTCTCCACCAAACCTCGTCTCGGAGAGAAGAGCCCAGACACCCATTTACACTAAGATGTACATGACCGATCAGACGACATGCATGACCCCTTCTAGAAGTATTCAAACTCCAGAGGTGAAGCTTGGCTTCAACCAACAGGAATAAAGATGGAAATTATGGCATCTATGTATCAACAAACTGAGTGGAGGAGGGCTTTTGAGGGCAAAGGCCCTGTTTCAAGCCACAAAATCCAGTGTGCATAAGGGACACCCATCTGAAAAGACAGGTCTGTTCCAAGAAAAACCCCAGCCCCTCACGGGGAACCGCTGTGCCTCTCTGGCCACCGCCCCAGGACAGAACTCTCCACCGTCAAAAGCAAGGGCCCCGTATTTTCCAGATCCCAGGGCAACACGAGCATCCCTTAGTCGAACAGAGATGAAGGGCCATAGGGCTGGATTCTCTACTCTCAGGAACTATTTGATGGAGCGCCAGGATGTACATTTTCTAAAGAGTTTCTGTTTGATAAAGGATTTTAGATATTAACTTATACTTAATATTATTTGTGGTGGAAAGTTTAGATTTGGGATTTGTCTTTTGAATTCCAGTTATTCAGCTCTTACAAATTTGAAGAGGCCCTCTGCCAGTGCGGTCTTCTCCTCTCTGACCCCCAGCCTCACCCCGCTCTGGTCCACCCCGTCTGGCCTTCTGCACAGCCTATATTTACTCAGAAGATCCTTGCTTGTTCATCAGTTGAGGTTATCAGGGGACATGCCCTCCCCATCCTAATGAGTGTTTAAACAAAAGTCAGGCCTTTGAACCCCTGGACTCCAGTTAAAAAGTAACAGGCTTGGGATTGGATCAATAGGAAACAAATATTAGCTATGGAGGCCAGAGAGCCACAGCATTGGGAAATAACCATTGCTGGTGACACGGAGCGAGCAATGGTCATACCTGTCTTGGAGGTCCGGGAACCCTGTGGACCCCGGTGACCTTGGGCCAGTCATTTTCTTGCTCTACAAGTTAAACATGGAAGCCACAAACCCCTAAGTTCGCTTGCAGGCAACTCCTTAGGTCTGAACGGCTGCCGTATCATCCTAAAGCGTGTGTCCACTTTCTTTCCCTTCCCCAGTCATCCTACACTCTGGTTAGCCTGCCTCCAGAACAGGTCTGGTCACACCACTGGGCAGTTCACTGTGTCCACAACTTGCCCTTGAGCTCCTACCTGGTGCTCAAGGCCATCCAGGGCATTTGGGCAACAGGAGAGCAGACCTCTAGGTGGTCACACCTAACACCACTTTCCCAGGCTTCATCCTGCCCCCCAGTGTGCACTGTTCAGTATCATCAACCATTTCTTCTTCCTTGAAATTCTATCTCGGCTTCCATGACATTTCAGTCTCCTGGTTATTCTCTCTCTCTTGAACTACTCGCCTAAAGTAGGTGTTCCCCAATAATTTGTTCTTGGTGTCCCCTTTCTCTCTCTCTCTCTCCCCCCACCTCCCCTTGTGGCCTAAAGCCATCACCGCCATGTAAGCAATGACCGAATCTACATCTACTCCCGATCTCTCCCAGAGCCCTCAACCCTCATATCCAAATCCTGCCGGGTATCATCTTAGGATGCCCCCCAGGTCACTCAAACTCAAAACGTCCCAATCTAAACTCACACTGCTTTCAAACTTCTTTGTTTCTAAATTTCTTCATCATTGTACCCTGGTATCTTCCAGGCATCCACATTGGGACTTTATCTTTGACCTTCCACATGGCCTTGTTCCCCAAGTCCAAAGAGGGACAGAGTTCAGTTTTCTATTCACTCATTCATTCAACAAACATGCACTGAGTGGCCACCATGCACCACACACTTGCGGCGGCTGGGAATATAGCAATTCAAAACAAAACAAAAATCCTTTCCATCAGAAAATATATATTCTAGTGGAGGCAAGCAAACAACAAATATATAAATAAGTAAAATGTATGTTGCATGAAATGTTGATGAAAGCAAGCAGAAGAAGGAGGTAGCAGGGGAGGGTGCAAATCTAGATAGAGTGGGTCGGCATAAAGATCTCAAGGAGCTGAGGGAGCAAGTCTTGTGACTACTTGGGGAAGAGCATGTGGGGACAGAGGAACAGCAAATACAAAGGCCCTAAGAAGGATTGGGATATAAGGTCAAGGCCCTTTTGGAATATACGAACATTGAGTCAGCTGTTAGACCTCCAAGTGAAGGAGTCAAGTACAAGGTTGAAGGTACAAGTTCAGAGAGAGGTACAGGCTGGGGATACCAACTTAAATGCCATCAGCATGTCGATGGAATTTAAAGCTGAGACTGAGAAGGAGGGATGCACAGACTGGAAGGTGAGACAATCAGGAAGGAAGGAGATACCAGAGAGGTGGGAGGACAGCAGGAACCAACGGTGTCCTAGAGGCCGGGAGAAGGGAGCTTATTGATGAAGGTGGGGAGACCACGTGTGTCAAGTGCTGCTGGTAGGTCCCCAGTACGAGGACTGAGGAATGACCACTGTCACTGGGGTCTCAAAAGGGGGAGGTTTTGGTGGAATTGCGGGAGCAGATGCCTGAGAAGGGGGAGGGGCTGGGACGGCAGGCACATCCTTATGGGCTCCGCACCCGTACTCTCCTCTCCAGTCCCACGCCCCACACCTCACTTGCCTCAGTAACTTCTGCCCAAATCATAAGAAGCTCCTGACCGTACCCCCTTCTCTCCCTCTCCTGATTCCCAGTCCAGTTTGCACACAGCTCCGAGTAGAGCCCAACTCTGATCACTGCAGTCCCCTGCAGAAATCCTTCAAAGGCTGCCAGTGTCAACCCAAGAAAATCTAAATTCTTTAGCCACGCACTCCGGGGTATTGGTGATCAGGTTCCTGACTCAGTTTCCCTTCTGGCCCCTACATTCCCTCAAACGGACTATTCCCCCCAAACACACCCCTTACATTCCTTCCTTCTTGCCTTTGCTCATACTGTGGAGTGACCTCCCCCCATGTCCAAATCTACCTAAAATTCAGAGCCCATCTCAGTTGTCACCTCCTCCAGGGAACCTTTCCTGATTGCCCCCACCGAATGAAGTTTCATCCCTCCTCTGAACCTACAGCACTTTGCCCCTTTTGTCCTCTCACTGTGGTTATTTGTATAATTGTCTTCTTCCTCTACATCTCTGTAAGCAACCTGCAAGCGAAGGCTACATCAATGCTCTCTGTACCTTGGATGCTCAATAAAGCTGGATTAAAGGGAACTGGTTAGGTGCCTGGGGAACAGGGTGGTGCTAGTTCCAGCGAGCCTGGAGGTCGTCTGTGGGCTTCAGTCTGGAGGATCCTCACTGCTTCCTGCCTCAGTCTCTTCCTGGATAATAATCAAACACTGGCCCGGCGAACAAGCGTCCTCCACCTCGTGACCCTGATGAGGGACCCAGACCCACCTGATTGTCTGTAAGGAAGTCACCTAGGGTCTCTGGCAAGAGAACAAGAGAGGAAACAGGAGACGGCCAGCAAAAATGCAGAAGCTGATCTGCTAAGAGAGTCGTGCCGCCTTGGCCCCAGTGCTTGGGCGCCTGCCAACCCTCCTGGTGGCCTAAAAAATAGCAACTGAACACCGTGCCTTTTCTGCTCTGCTTCTCATCCTTTCAGACACAATTTTCAAGCCTCGTAGCATCAGCAGCGCTTTAGTTCTCAAGAGATGGCAGTTCCCCTGGAGGACCTCAGGCATCTGAGCCGCGCTTGGCTGTCCAAGCAGAGGCACGGAACAGATGATTCCTGGTGGCTACCCAGCGATCTCCTGTAGGTGCTGGCCCAGGGCGTAGGAGGAGGCCTCTGCGTTTGGAAAAGGAGGTGGCCCCAGTGGAGGCAAGAAGCTGCAAATGAGAGAAACAGCCTCCACTTGGGATTGTCGCAGCTCAGAATATGATTCCAGAAAATGTCAGGAACTCACAAACCCACTACTCTAAGATCACAAGACGGGACAGCACCCAAGATGTATGGAAACAAAAGTTGCAATCTGGGGATGGGTGGGCCATAACTTGATTGTCCGTGATCTTACTTTGACCTTCCTGGGATTTTTAAGATAGGGACATTTCACCTAAAAATCAAGGTTTCCAATCTCACTTGAAAAATGAGAAGCCCTGGCTCTAATCAGCAGGAGCTCAGTAGGGGCTGCTCTCTTTAAATGAGGCCCAAACCTTCCCGTTCGCCACACTCCCCTCCGCTCCCTATTGTGTCACACGTGGCTCAGTTCACTCATAAGCTGTCTGGCCAGGAAGACGCTTGAGTTTGCAACCCCGGCACGTGTTCATAGGCAATTTGGACCAATGTGAGATTTGGGCTTGAATTATCTAATAACCATCCCATTTCTCTTTACTTAGAATGTGATTGTTCTCACATTGTCACGATATACCACAAGGGCCAGGGGCCTTGAACTCACGTACCATGGAAGCTCAATCTCTTATAATCCTGTTTCTGAGTCTCCTCATCCCCCTCTTTTCTAACAGCTCTGTTGGGTTCGGAGGTGTCTTTCCCAGTTTCCTGCCCTGGAGTTCTTGCCTTTATCAAGCCCGGGAGGGGTGGGTCTGGAAGAGTATTCTCCCCTTTAGATAGTGTACAGATAGAGCTTTGTCCTGGGGACAGAGAAGGAAAAGAAGATCTCAGACGTGAAGGCTTCAACCTGTTCCCCAATCTTGGAGAATTCTTTTGTTCAAGACATTCCAATGCCCCAGAAATGCTCCCTCTTTTTCAAAAACCCTGCTCAAACGGAGAGTGGAAGAATCTAGCTGTTTGAAAGAGTCTTTTTTTTTTTTTTTGGTACGCGGGCCTCTCACTGTTGTGGCCTCTCCCGTTGCAGAGCACAGGCTCCGGACGCGCAGGCTCAGCAGCCATGGCTCACGGGCCCAGCCGCTCCGCGGCATGTGGGATCTTCCCGGACCGGGGCACGAACCTGTGTCCCCTGCAGCAGCAGGCGGACTCTCAGCCACTGCGCCACCAGGGAAGGCCTGAAACAGTCTTTTGAGGTTATCACCCCAACTTGGAGACAGCCTACCCAGCTGCAGGCCCGGTCCCAAGGAGGAGGAACCAAAAGAGCCATGTGAGGTTAATTTTACAAACTCTACCATGTATGTCACAGAGAGTAAGAGAGACAGGTACAGTTTCCTCTACAAGAAAGCATTCGTTCATTCAAGAAACACCAACTGATCATTATTTGCACCAAGAAATGGGCTAGATGTGGAGGATGCAAAATGAAACTCAGGTCTTTGCCTTTAGGGTTTTCATTTAGTGGCAAGGCAGAGGAGAAAGCCAATAATCAGAGCAAAATTGTGCTACAGATCCACAATCCAAAACTCTTGGGGCCAGATGTGCTTTGGAAAGCAGAATTTTTTTTTTTTTGCATTTTATTAAAGTACTATGTTGTGGGGCTTCCCTGGTGGCGCAGTGGTTGAGAGTCCACCTGCCGATGCAGGGGACACGGGTTCGTGCCCCGGTCCGGGAAGATCCCACATGCCGCGGAGCGGCTGGGCCCGTGAGCCATGGCCGCTGAGCCTGCACGTCCGGAGCCTGTGCTCCGCAACGGGAGAGGCCACAACAGTGAGAGGCCCGAGTACCGCAAAAAAAAAAAAAAAAAAAAAAAAGTACTATGTTGTGTGTGTGTGTATGTATGTATGTGTATATATATATATATATATATATATATCATACATTATGTAACACTGCCAGTAGAGGATAGGGCAACACACTGTCATCAAACCCATTAATATTTCTACAGCCAAGCATGTGAATACACACACTAAATGGAATAAATAAAGACTATAAATAGCCTCATGTCAGTTCAGTTCAGATTTTTGCCATCAGACAAGGTTTTTGCCCCAAATGGGATTCCTTCAAATTTATAAAAAATGAATGTGAAATGGCAGATAAGGGCTTATGCCTCCACCCAGAGGTCAGGGTCTGTCCAAAAGTCAGGTGAAGATCTACTGATTCCATGCAAACTGTATCAAAATCCCAGTGGCATATTTCACAGAACTAGAACAAATAATTCTAAAATGTGTATGGAACCACACAAAAGATCCTGAACAGCCAAAACAATCTTGAGAAAGAAGAACAAAGCTGGAAGTATCACAGACCCTGATTTCAAACTACACTGTAAAGCTACAGTAATCAACACAGTATGGTCCTGGCACAAAAGCAATGGAAACCACGCTTATATGGGCAGTTAATATACAACAAAGGAGACAAGAATATACAATGGAGAAAGAGCACTCTGCTCAGAAAATGGTGTTGGGAAAACTGTACAGCCACATGCAAAGGAATAAAACTAGAACTCTGTCTTCTGCTATACACAAAAATGTATTGAAGACTTGAATGGAAGACCTGAAACCATAAAACTCCTAGACGAAAACATAGGCAGTACCCCCTTTGACATCGATCTTAGCAATACCTTTTTGGATATGTCTCCTCAGGGCAAGGGAAACAAGAGCAAAAATAAACAAATGGGACTAGATCAAACTAAAAAGCTTCTGCACAGCAAAGGAAACTATCACCAAAAGGGCAACCTACTGAATGGGAGAAAATATTTGCAAGTCGTATATCTGACAAGAGGTTAATATCCAAAATATATAAAGAACTTACACAGCTCGACAAAAAACAACCCAATTAAAAACACGGGCAGAGGATCCAAATACACATTTTTCCAAAGAAGACATACGGATGACCAACAGGCACATCAAAAGATGTTCAGCATCAGTAATCATAAGGGAAATGCAAATCAAAACCACAATGAGATATCACCTCACACTTGTTAGAATGACTATTATCAAAAAGATAAGAAACAGCAAGTGTTGGGACTTCCCTGGCAGTCCAGTGGTTAAGACTTCACCTTCCAATGCAGGGGGTGCATGTTTGATCCCTGGTCAGGGAGCTAGGATCCCACAGGCCTCCCGGCCAAAAAACCAAAACATAAAACAGAAGCAATATTGTAAAAAATTCAATAAAGACTTAAAAAAAAAAAGAAAGAAAGAAACAGCAAGTATTGGAGAATATATAGAGAAAAGGGAACACTCATACACTGTTGGTGGGATTATAAATTGGTGCAGCCACCATGGAAAACGTTATGGAGATTTCTCAAAAAATTAATAGAAATACCATATCATCCATCTATCCACTTCTGGGTATTTATCCAAAGAATGTGAAAACACTAATTCGAAAATATATATGTTCATTGCAGCATTATTTACAATAGCCAAGACATGGAAACAACCTAAGTGTTCACTGATGGTTGAATGGATGAAGAAGATGTGGTACATACATACAATGGAATATTATTCAGCCATAAAAAAGAATGAAATTTTGCCATTTGCAGCAACATGGCTGGACCTTGGGGGTATTATGCTAAGTAAAATACCCTATGATTTCACTCACATGTGAAATCTAAAACAAAGCAAAACAAAACATGAACAAACAAAACAAAAAAGCCCTTATAGATACAGAGAAGAGATTGGTGGTTACCAGAGGGACAGGGGACTGGGGGATGGGTGAAGGGAGTCCATTGTATGGTGGTGGGTGGTAACTACACTTTTGGGACTGATCACTATGTAAGGTGTACAGATGTCAAGTTACAATGCTGTACACATGAAAAAAAAAGTCAGGTAAAGAATTTTTCCTGGAGGAGATATCACTTGAGCTGAAACTCAAAAGATCGACTGGTATAGAAGGAGATCTTTCCAGCGCCCACCAGACAAGCCACCTACAAAAACTCGAGAAGCCCATAGGGCAACTAGAGCCAGTCCCAAGGGAAGCAGGGTCCTGTAGCTCAGGTGGGAGAGGCAGGCATAGCCGGGACGAGGCAGTGCTGACCACCTGCCTCAGATTCACCTGGGGATGGGTGATAAAAATTAAAAAACCTCAGGCTCTCACCTAAAGCCCCTCAGAAAATGGAGCCCTGTAAACTCCACTTAAATAAGTTATCCTGGAGATTCTTATTCGTGCTGAAGTTTCAGAACCACTGATTTATTTGAAACACCCTACGTGCCAGGCAGTCTTCTAAGCTGCTTTAGAATTATGAACACATTTGATCCTCCTGACAACCGTACTATGTAGGTGCATTGTTATTTCCATTTTGCAGATGGGGAAATCAAGGTACAGAGATTTTTTTAAAACTCATCCGAGGTCACGGAGCCTGTAAGGGATAGATCAGGTGGTCTGGTTTCAGAGTTTGTGCTTTAACCGCGTGCTGTCTTTGCATTGATTTTGGGCGTCTTCCCCCCACGTGCAGCCAAGAGCAAACCTGGGGCTCTGGCAACCTGGAACGCTGAGGAGGCGTCTCTGAAGGTGCAGATCACGCCCTATGTCCCGCCCACCCCATCCCGGGGACTGGACCACACACAGAGCTGTCTCAGGGAAGAAGAGGAGCTTTGGTCTTTCGCCCCTGGGGGCTAGAAGCCACAGAAAGAAGTTGACCAGTTTGCAATAAGCCTTTTGGCCCTGGGGTTCAAAGCGCATGTTGCTCTACTCTTTATCTGTGTTACTGATATCTGTTTCAATAGCTTCTGTTTGAGTAGATGGAGCCAGAGAGCTGGGATAGGGGGTTGGAGTAGGCTGACCGGATGGTCAAGCCTGGAGAGCAATTTGCCCTCTTCTTGTGTCAATTCCAAAAGGCAGGGTTTGGAAATCAAGTCAACAGAGAGCTTTTCTTCATCTCCACACAAACAGCCATTATGCAGTGTTTGGAGAGAGTTGGGCAATGCTGGACCGAGCTAGGTCAGAGGAAAAGTCAATTTTGCCTTTAAATCCCTAAAGCCAGGTTTGGTTTCCATGATTCTGTCACACGCCTACAGCTCACACCAAAAAGAAAAATGCTCCAGGCTTGTGTATATCCCCCTCCCCCATCCACCCACCAGTGAACTACTGTGGGCATTAGAATGTTCTGGAACATTCTGCCTTTCCCCTCACACTGAGTGACTGTCATCCCTGCACAAACCGTCACCAAGCAACCTCTTTTTGATGGCCCCAGAGTTCTTGTTCAAGGAAAACTGCTCTCAAGCTTAAGCCAATTTGGAAAGCACTGGAGTCGCACATGAAGCAAGAAAAATGGCCAAACGCCAGGGATAGGCAGAGCAGCCATCTACTCAGAGGATTTCAGAAATAGAGGGGGAACATTAGAAAGTATTTGCTCCAAACCCTTTGCTTCTACAGATGAGGAAACAAAGGCTCAGAGAGGGGAGGCTTCTTGCCCGAAGCACCCAGCTCGCACATGGAGAGGCTAAATCAGAGCCCATTCCCTCAACGCCCAGCTGGTTGGATTTTCCCACCACACTATTTAGCCTCTCGTCATTTGTCTTCTAAAACTTCCCAGTTCACATTCTTAGTCATCCATTCAGCCTTTTATTTATTCTCTGGAGTATCTTCTATGAGCTAGTGAGGGGCTAGACCCTGAGCACGCACCAATAATAAGGGGCTCCAGTAAGAACTCTTTATGGTTTGTCCTCCCTCCGTCTTCCCTTCAGAAATGGCACTGGGTGTGGTGTCGCCCCTAACCAATTAAAACAGACTCTCTGGGGCTGAGCTCCACACATGGGGAGTTTAAAAATCTCCCTGAGAGAATCAAATTCTGTAGCCAAAGTTGAGAAGCACGACTTGAGAGCACAGCTTTGGGGAGGTCACGAGCCCCAATTCCACAGAGGCCCAGGGAACTGGGACGGTGGGGCTGTCCTCGCCTCCAGACATGGCACCCTACACCCCATGGGGCCCTTATACTGGCACAGGCACCCAGGGGCACACAGGCTGTGATCACACAAGCTGCCAGAGGGCACGTCAAGCCGTCTGGCTCTCTCACCTCGTGCCCTGAGGTGTGTCCTCACGCGGCTGTCGGTTCTGGGGCTCGGCAAGTGGCAGGCTGGACAGCAAGCTAGGCTTCTCTGCCAGTGCGTCCTCACAAGTGGCTCCTGGGGCTGCCTTTCGCCGTCTACCAACTTGACCTGGGGCGGGCGGAGGGTGGGATGTGGTTAGGGGGAAAGGAAGTGACTTCTCAACAAGAGCAGTGCTCACCCCACCAGCTGACCCTTTGCCTCCTTCCAGCCCCAGGGCTCACCCCACATAGGCCAGGGTAGGGGGTGCCAGGACCTGATGGGAGGTCTCCTTCGACTGCCCGGACACCGGGCATCGTTCATTGATAGCTTTGTCCCTTGGCTGCAATTCCAGAACAATGGGAAAAGTTCCACATAACAGTCTACTACTCACCCAAGAAAAGAGAAAGACGAGGCTCTCCGTGTACTGGCACTAAATGATCTCAGAGCTATGTTATAAAATGAAAGTGCAAGCTTCAAAACCCTAAATATTACGGCCCCGGTTTGTATTTCAAAGGTGGTTATAATATACACGTGTCTGTGTTCATAGTCTATACAAGAAACATAACAATGGTTGCTTTGGGGTTGGGGTCTGGGGTCTTACTTTCCACTGGGGGGCTCCATGGATGGTTCAGAGCAGGCACCCGGTAGAGTTAACCCCCTCCCCTAGGCTGAGAAGGCAGAGAGAAGGCCCAATTTAATGTGCCTTTACATCCATTTAGCAAAAGTAAGAAATGAACAAAACAGTGCGGTGATGGACATCACCGATGCATGTTGCATACCAGAGAGAAAGGGAGCGTAGATGCCAGCAAAGGGAAGAGCACATGTTACTTTTACAGAAATAAATCTGCTAGTCATGCATCACCAGCTTCTAAAGAGGATGAGAGGCAGCTTCCAATAAAAGATACTGGTGATTACATATCCTTAAAAAACAGAGGAAAAGGAACAAGAGCCAGTGGAAAAGTGGAGAGGTGGCGAAACGACTGTATCTAGGACTTTAGGCACAGGTCTTTTTTATTAACTGAGGTAACACTGGTTTATAACATTATATAAGTCCCATGTGTACAACATTATATTTCTACTTCTGTATACACTACAGGGTGCTCACCACCAAAAACTGAGTTTCCATCCATCCCCATACAGTTGATCCCTTTACCCATTTTGCCCTTCCCCACCCTGCTCCATCCTCTCTGGTAATCACTACTCTGTTCTCTGTATCTGCATGTTTGTTTTTTGTTTGGTTTGGGCTGTTCATTTGTTTGGGATCTTGTTTTTTATATTCCACATATGATTGAAGTAATATGGTATGTCTTTCTCCATCTGACTTATTTAACTTAGCATAATACCCTCAAGGTCCATCCATATTGTTGCAAGTGACAAGATTTCATCTTTTTTATGGCTGAGTAGTATTCCATTGTACACATATATACCGCATCTTTTTTATCCATTCGCCTGCCGATGGATGCTTAGGTTGGTCCCATATCTTGGCTATTGTAAATAAGGCTGCCTGTATCTTTTCAAATTAGCATTTTCACATTCTTTGGATAAATACCCAGAAGTGGGATAGCTGGATCATATGGTAGTTCTAGTCTTAATTTTTTGAGGAATCTCCATACTGCCCTCTGCAGTGGCTGCACCAATTTATAATCCTACCAACAGTGTATGAAGGTTCCCTTTTCTCCACACCCTCTCCATCACTTGTTATTTCTTGTCTTTTCGATCACAGCCATGCTAACAGGTGTGAGGTGTTGTCTCATTGTGACTTTGATTTTCGTTTCCTTAATAATTAGTGACGTTGAGCATTTATTCATGTGCCTGTTGGCCATGTGTACGTCTTCTTTGGAAAAATGTCTATTTAGCTTCTCTGCCCATTTTTTAATCAGGTTGTTTGTTTTGCTGTCGTTGAGCGGGGCACAGGGTTTTCTCTCATACTCATGTACAAATTACTTGGCTGTACGACGTCTCATTTAAACATCACAGCCATTGAGGGGTGGGGTGCTGTTACCAGCCCCACTTTGTAGATGTGGACACCTGGGTCAGAAAGCTGACTTTCTCATGTCACACACCAGTCAGTGGCATAGGGGGCCCAGGCTCAATTTTTTTCATATTCTGACTTTCTTTCTTCCACACACATTCCCAGAAGTCTCATACCCAGAGATAGTACCGTACGAGTACTATCAAGACTGCCATTTAGGGCTTCCCTGGTGACGCAGTGGTTGAGAGTCCGCCTGCCGATGCAGGGGACACGGGTTCGTGCCCGGGTCCGGGAGGATCCCACATGCCGCGGAGCGGCTGGGCCCGCGAGCCATGGCCGCTGAGCCTGCGCGTCCGGAGCCTGTGCTCCGCAACGGGAGAGGCCACAACAGCGAGAGGCCCGCGTACCGCAAAAAAAAAAAAAAACAAAACACTGCCATTTACTGATGCCACAGGGCACCCCATGCATACATTGTAACCACACCCCCAAACACCCACTAAATCTATCCTCTCACCAACTGCTATGTGCTCCTTTTTATTATTTCAATTTTGAACCATGTGAATATAATACCAACTCCAAATAGTGTAAGCGATCTTACTACTGTCTGATCCTTTTCCATTCTGTTTCTGGCTGAGACTATGATCAACTAATCCATATTGAAGTGCTAATGCATTAATGGGCCACACACTCAGAAAAGGTGTTAGAACTTTATCGGGGGCCTTTGGAGACGAAGCCTCAGCTGAGAGGTTTCTACCACTCTCAAACCCCAAAGCACCACTTTCCTTCCCATGGCAACCACCATGAGCAACTTTCTCAGACGTCCTTCCAGACACAGTTTACTCCCCTCCCTGTATTTATTGACATGGAAGCAGGTTATACACGCTGCTGTGTATCCTGCTTTTTTTTTTAACCTCATACAGCTTTAAAAGTGTTCTAAGAGTTTTTAAAGAATAGATCTCTGAAATTCGTTTATCAGTTTGTTTAAAAATCCACACATTTCACGATTTTAATGGCTCCAGAATATTTCACTCTGTAAATATACCCTATGTTAATTTGACCAGTGCCTTTCTAATAGATATTTGGTATGTTCTTATACCTTGCTGTACAAGCAACATTGCAATTTTGCACATTGTAGGATAACTTCCTGAAAGTAGAATTGTGTGTCAAAAGCTACAGGCATTTGTAATTTTGAGAGCTATTTCCAAACCGCCTTGCGGTAGATGGTGCTTGTTCCTCATGCCCTTGCCGACAAGGTAAAGCTAGCAAATTTGTACAAAGAGGCAAGCATGGGATGCTTAGGCCCTGTGTGCTGTCTGTAGGGGCTCGTGGCGCCTGGGGAGAAGCTTAAAGGTGCTGGGGCTTGCCCACGAGAGGTCAGGCTTCACAGGGGACGTGAGAAGCTCTGAGACCAGCTCCCCTCACCTCTCAGTCCTGCCAAAGACGGAGCCAACAGAAATGCCCCATGATCCACAATATCAGTGAGGTTAGTGCCAAGATCTCTCTGCATCTCATCGAGGAATGGTGAAACCCAAGTGTGTGACTGAATCCCACCTGCTCAAAGGCAACTGCCCAGGTTTGCTCATCTTCATGCACAGGTGGTCTCTTGATAGTCGACAGCACATGTGGGGACAGTAGTATAATTAGTTCCCACTCTCCTGGCAAGAAACTGGTTTCTCCAACAAGGTTGTGAAGTTAAGAGGGGAAAGCTTCATCTTTGCCTAGCCCTCCCCCCTCACTATGCCCTGAAAAGGTGGTTTGATTAGTTGGAGCCTCCAGTGGTGGCCTTTGACCACTGTCCTCTGGGCTTCTGGTCAGAAGACAGACACCTCTTTAGCTTTCTGAGGACAAGGCTGGCTGCTACCCTTGTTCAGCGTCAGGCAATTTTCTAGCCAAAGTTTACTATACTTCTTTGGGGCTTAGATACTAGTGTGAAGTGTCAGAGGCTAAAACTGCATCCCTACCCTTCATGGTCTCCCTTATCTGTGTTATGCTGTTGGCAGAGATATGGCCTATTTCCCAGCAGGGAACGACTAGAGTGTCTGTCAGGATCTAAGGGATCCTGGTGCACCTTGATCTACCCTGGGATAAACCCTCCCTGCCCAGCTTGGCTGGAAATGTACAGCCACCCCAAGCGACCGACAGTCGTGAGGAGAAGGGTTGAAAGGGAAGCTATGAAGCAGAGGATAGGAAACTGTACTTGCCACGAGGTAACTGAATCAGAAAACCCCAATGTCAAAGCTTCAAAGAGGTTTTGTCAACCAGCCTCTTAGTTTTCCCAACGAGAAAACTGAAGCCAAGCAGGTAGGAGAACTCATCACAAAGCCAGTCTCCACTGAGTTTGGGACGCCCCGTCGGAAGGTGGTAGGAATTTCATGGAGATTGACCTTTCGCCCTTATAGTGAATGGCGGAAACATTCTCCCTCACTTAAAGTTTGCTATGACGCCAACCCAACCGACGACTATGAGCACAGAAGGTTTGTGGAAGGTCTAGAAGATTTTCTCATTTCCCAACCAAACCAAAGTCGGCTGCACTCAGTTCAGCCTCCCTTGGAAACACGTGGCTTGGCAGATGGGTCCCCAATGGGAGTTTGGTGAATGCCTTCCAAGGTGATAATCATTAACAGCAAAGTACGCTTTAAGGCAGATTAATTAGGAAGAATGCTCTTCAGGTTGATCCCCCCCCCCAAATTTAAAGGGTATTGATAGTCTAAGAAAGTAGAGAAATGATTCTTTGGTGCCAACTCTACTGGGCATTTCTACATTTCTCCTCTCCTCCTTTCCAGCCACTTTGGCCAATAACTCCTGGTGCCTCTAGACAGCTAACCAGTCTGGTCTGCCCCTTCCACGAGTTACTCCAGCAGCTGCGGGTTCATCTCCACATGCCATCTCTTACCAGCCAGCTGGGTCCCAAATTCCTTTTCATTTAAAAAAAGATTTTGGTTTCTATTTCCATTATTGGTAATATGACCTTGGACTTTCCCATGTCTATACTGTGCATGTCAGGCTCGAATTCCAACTACTGGCTACTAGCCAGCAAAAGGGAGCATCTTTCCAGACCCAACGAGCAATATTTTCACATTCTAGTAGCATTCAGGATGCAACTATATTCAAAAATATATTTTGTATATTTTTAAATATATGAAAGCAAAGTCCTCTACATAGGCACAGCCTATAATCAATGTCAGATATTAAGTGGTTAACATATTGATGATTTTGGGTACTAACATAGTTTGAATACTGTTTTATTATTTTAGGAAAGGTTGTAATTTGTCTTCCAATCAAGCTCTTTAAATGGCTTTCTGCAGCCTGCCAAACTATTTCCTGAATTTTCACCAGTAGAAATTCAGTCCTTTGTGTTTACCCTTCTAGAGGCTCCTCTTTCAAAATGTATAGCCCTCAGGAAGGAGTAGCATTTTTCCCTACATCTTAAAACTCAACTGATCTCCAACCAACTGCTTATCTTCTACTGAAGATCAGCTTTTCTCTAGTGCTCCAGTTACTGTTTACTAGTATTACTATTTTGAGGATGGGGGTTATGTCTATGTCATTCATGAATATCTCCAGGGCTTGGAATGGGTATGCAATAACTACTTATTGAATGAATAACACATCAGCCTGCTATGTCAGATCCTTTGCCATAAACTAGCAGTTCTTAAGTATTATAGCCCCTTTTTTAAAAAATCCACAGAACTTTTAAGATCTAGTGATTAAGAAACTGCATAATGACCACAAGTTATTCAGACCTGAATTATTCTCAATGCAGTAGAACACTGAAATAAATGTTTGTTTCATCAACCACAACAGCACCCACATGTATTCAAAGGCTTGGTGTACATGTGGATTTTCAGGCCTTTGCAGCCTCTCTGAAGCACCCCTTCCTTATATCTGTAGCCTACAAGAGGGGATGGAAAACTCACAATTTTGCCAAGAGATGGTCCTGTTCCTAAAGATTAATGAGAAGTAAGAATGATGCTGAAAAGGGGGGATAATAAGGTAGTCAGTATCTGGAAATTAATTCCCCCAGAACACAGTGGTTATTATTCTAGTGGTGGGTCAATATTAAAGTCTAATGTTGATACATGGAAATAATCACCATGTTTGTGCACCCCTATTCCTGGGAGTGGAGGGAGGCCCAGAGCACAGATGGGAATATGGGCCGCAGACCCATGTCCTACAGAGCCTGGAACTCCCATGACTGGTGTTCAGATCTGCGAATCTTTCTCACTTCTTTTCACTTTGGTCCCCATCCCCAACCCCACAATGAGGCAGCTCAGACAGGAAGTGGTGGCAGCTGGTGTGGCCCTTTGGAAGCAGAGATCACAAGAGGCACCCATAAGCTTCTATCCAACTTTAGCTCTAGCTCTGTCGCCCCCACTGTGACCATCCCTCACCTGGACTTCACCAAAGCCTCTTAATTTCCTCTCTTGCCCTTCTCCATCCCCCTCTTCTCACTGCAGAATACATGATCCTGTCTAGATACAAGTGATACCCTTCAATAGCTTCCCAGCGCTCTTGGGATAAAGATGAAACCCCAACCTGTGCCCCCGGGTCCTGCTGGATGGCACCCTGCCTACCTCGAGGTCTCACAGGGCGCCTTCTCCCACTCTATCTGCTCCAGCCACGGGGGCTCGCCTGCCACTGTTTTACACCTTCACACGTGCTGTTCCCTCTACCTGGTATCTTTCCATCCCCGTCCTTTTGCCCAGACAATTCCTATCCCTCCTTCAGAGCTCAGGCCCAACATGGCTTCCTGGAGGAAACTTTTCATGACTCCCCTGCTAGATCGGGCCCCCTTCTTATACCTGCTTAACACCCCAGACACCTACGCTGCAAGCACTCTGAGCTGAGTGACTCCCTTCCAGGATAAGTGAAAGCTGCCCTAACTCCAACCCTGACTGGCCCTCGGACTGCCGAGGATCAAAGCCCTCAGCTTCCAAGGTCACTTCTGTTGGTGCTTGCAGCTTTACCGAGACCGCTCATGTCAAGCCAGCAGGCCTGCATCTGTACAGAAATCCGAGTCCTTTGATGTCGCGCTGCACCTGTCCTCAGCTTTTGGACGAGAGACCATGCCCCCCTCATCTGTTGCCCGTTCAGCAGCCTTGGAGCTCTGCTTCTGATCACACCTCCAAGCAAGGTAAAATCCCAAATGCAAAAGGTCACTGCCCCCACCTCCCAACCACTAGCCCACTCCCCAAGGAACCACCATCAATGATATTCTTTGTATCCTTCAAGGAAGAAAAAGTATGCTATTACCACCAAATAAATATATATACAGATGCACGCAAGTATTTCTATATTTTTACTTATACCAAATGTATTCTGATATATTTTGGACTGGGGAGGCATGGGATACACCATCCTGCTTACCCCAATTCCTGGTCTTTTTCTTTTTCTGCACAATTTTACATTGTATGGCTGTGTTATTACATTATTACTTCGTATGCTGTATTATTTATGTAACCAGTCTACCATACAGTAGTCTGCTTTTCAGTTTTCTGATCTTACAAACAATGCTGCAATGAATATTTTTATATACATGTCTTACTTTCCTTTTGTGAATATATCTATAAGTTCCCAGTAATAGAATTACTGCACCAAGAGGGGTGTACTTCCAATTTTAATAGACACTATCAAATTATTCTTTAAAAAGTAAACCATTAACACTTCCAGCACAGCCTTTGAGAATGGCAGCTTGTCCACAGTGTGACGAATACTGGATATTGACCAACTTCTTAGTTTTAACCTATGAGCTCACTGAGAATTGATCCTCATCGACCTCTCTATAATGATGAATGAAGTTAACCCTGTTTTCATGTGTCTATTTTGCTGTAAATTCCGTGTTCATAGCCTCTCTTTTCCTCATTTTCATCTTGAATTATTCAATCTTGATTTATAAGAATGTTTCCTAAACTGAAGAGGTGGGGCTGTGGTATAGATTGCTACTTTTCCCTAGATTTCTTTTGCTTTTGACTTTTATTATTTTATCATCTAATGTTAGAAAGTCTCGATTTGAGGCTCTGTGTGCTGCTTAAGAATGCCTTCCCTGGCCCAAAATTATATACTTTTTTTTTTTTTTTTTTTTTTGCGGTATGCGGGCCTCTCACTGCTGTGGCCTCTCCCACCGCGGAGCACAGGCTCCGGACGCGCAGGCTCAGCGGCCATTGGCTCACGGGCCCAGCAGCTCCGCGGCATGTGGGATCCTCCCGGACCGGGGCACGAACCCGCGTCCCCCTTATCGGCAGGTGGACTCTCAACCACTGCACCAGCAGGGAAGCCCCTATATACATTTTTATCAGTTTTAAAGAGCTGGACAACTGCTACTGTCTGTCCTAAAGATTCATCTGGTGCCTACTGATCCCCAGCCCCCTTGAGACACCACAGTTTAACAAAACACTGACAGTTGATCTTCCTTTTGACAGTCCTTGCTGAGATCTTCCCCTATGCATACATTCAGCCAAAACAGCCAATATACTTGAGGTTAATTCAATTGATGTTTTTTCCTGGTTCCAAACTGTTCTCTGGGTTATTGATTACTTCCAAATGCCCTTTGCACAGCCTGGATTGAAGAAAACGTCCCATAAACTCCGGTCTAATTAAAGCCCTGCTCTTAAAACACAAGAATCTGTTTGAATGCTTTTCCTAAAGCTTTTGGAGAAGTTGACTTCCCTGGTTGTCTTTAGTCTTCTACGTGCAGCACCATCAGCTAAACCATTCCTAAGAGTAGTTGGGATTTTGCTGATGGCCTGCAGGTGAGCTTTATGTGTGGTGGGGGAAGGGGTAAATGGGTGTGAGCTTCACGGGTGACTGGTAGAGGAGATCACAGCAGCACAAACCTGGGAAAAAATCAATATTTCTAAAGCTCTGGCTTCATGGGACTTTCCCCTGTGATTTTTAGCTCATAATGTTTTAGAGTTTATAAACCCTTTCATGGAAATCAGCCCATTGTTGTTTTACAGCAATACTGAGGAGAGTCATATGTTGTTCCTAATATTTTTATGTAGGAAAATAGAGGCTCTGGGAGACGAAGCTAACACAGCTGGGAAGGGTTAAGCTGGGTTGCAAATCTCTTTGTTACGACTCGGAGTCTACTGGTCCTTCCCCAGTTCTCCCTGTCCTACCTAGTTACATCAACTTTCACGTAACAGAAGAGCTAAGCTTAAATGCAATGCTTATTAAAATAATCATGTGCTCTAAGGAACGAAGAAGTAACTCTAAGGAAGCTGACTTTCAACCTCCAAAAAGAACGGAGCCAGGTCAGTGTAGTAGCAGCACAGGGTCCGGCAGCCTCCTGGAATACATTCGGAAAGGGTTGCCATATAAAATATAGCATCCCTAGTTAAATTCAGATTACAGATAAACAATGAATAATTTTTAGTATAAGCAAGCCCCAAATATTGCATGGGACATAATTACCCTAAAAAAATATATTTGTTTATTTGAAGTTAAAATTTAACTGGATGTCCTGTGTTTTTAGTTGCTAAATCTGACAATTCTAATTGAGGAGAGACGGTTTGTCAATACGTATAACAAGATTTGTGATATTCTTGGTCTGAGGAGGTATTAGCTGAGTCGTAGCAGTGACTTCCTAATATAGAATCGAGAAAGGTCACCTTGTACCACTTAAGATCTCATAGACAAGGAATACTTTTGCCCATTTTGCTTGGAACCAAGCTAAAAAGTTAATAATGCAATGTATCAAAGTCTTTTAAAAATTACAAAAGATGTGTGCAATTATTTATCTTTAAAGGTGGTCTTTGCATCATTCTGAAAAAAATAATAATTCTGAAAAAAAGGAACTTACTTCAAAATTCCCTGGTGGCGCAGTGGTTGAGAGTCCGCCTGCCGATAAGGAGGACGCGGGTTTGTGCCCGGGTCTGGGAGGATCCCACACGCCGCAGAGCAGCTGGGCCCGTGAGCCATGGCCGCTGAGCCTGCGCGTCAGGAGCCTGCGCGTCCGGAGCCTGCGCGTCCGGAGCCTGTGCTCCGCAATGGGAGAGGCCACAACAGTGAGAGGCCCGCGTACTGCAAAAAAAAAAAAAAAAAAAAAAATAGGGTTTTAGTGAATAATAAATTCAGTCAATGGAACACAATGAAAGAAAATAGAATCCAAAATTATTTTTAAGAGTGTTGATACAAGACATTCCTTGACGCAGAAGTATGTTGAGGATAGAATATTGAATGAAAAATACAGGTTGCTATATTATCATATTTTTGCAAAACAACTGCATTTTGTCTGTTAAAGCACACCTTCCCCCCTCATGTTTTAGCATCTCTGATATTAGGATGCCTTTAGGACTTAATGGCATGATCAGTGTTATTGGCCAGGCAGCAGACATGGTGCAATTGTCATCTATGTGCATGTGAGAACTCAGTGATTGCTGGTCGTGGTGTCAGCTCACTGAGCTATCTGCATTGTTGGTACAACATCTTCTGAGTCTGCCATTTAAAATATCTTCCAAGATTACGCTATGATTCAGCATTGAAATGAAAAGTTATTTTCTGTGCAGAAGCATGGAAACAAAGCCGAAGGGACTAAATTTGATTTTAGCAATACAAATTTTCTTTTTGTCTTGGAGAAACAATAACAGTTATATATTGTTTTGCAAAGCAGCAAACAAGCAAGCACATTACAAAACCCAAGAAAGGAACAGACTCACAAGTAGATGAAGGGGTGCTGGATTTTGTTACTGAGAAATGTGCAAAAGGATTGCCAATTACAATCTGGCCAAGGAAAGCAACTGAGGACAATTAATTTGTTCCTGGGCCAGTTAACCAGGGAGAGGGAAGCCTGGGGCAGAGCTTGGGTGGGCAGCCCAGCCAGCCTCTGGGGACTCTGGCCACCTTGTCTGTCCTGTTGGCTTTTAATCCAGTCCAGGCAGCTAAAACAGAAGGCAGGGAGAGATTGAGGGGCTTCCACACGGTGCCTGGGACTCCCCTGCTGTCCCTCTCGAGGGCCAAGGCAGCTGAGTGACAGAAGGAACGGTTGTGAGCGAGAAGGCATGTTGCCGTCACTTAATTTGCATTTTATCTGTTATCTGGAACTTACCCTGGTCACTTGGGAGCCTCAGGCAGAAGGAAATCCTCGGGGCTCAGGCAAATACCCGGATTTGCCCTCTGAACTGGCCCCAAACCTCTGATCCAAGGACCCCAGCAAGGCGAGGAAGGGGATTTAGAGCAGCTGGAGTCTATAGTCCCAGCTGCAGAGGGAGCAGAAGCCATGAAGGAAAAGGCCTGTGGTCTCCCAGGATGATAAGCCATCTCATGCCCCGCCCCCCAACAGCCAGCTAAGTGTCTTTTCTCTCAATACTTTCTCTATTATACCTGCCCAACAACAGTAATAATAATATTTGAGTGCGTACTACGTGTCAACCACTATGCTAAGTATTTTATATACATCATCTCATTTAATCCTCACCATAGTCTGGGAAGGTAGGTTTTATTATCTGAACTTTACAGATGAGGAAATTTAGGTTCAAGTTCACCCAACAAGTGCAGAAACAGGAGTCAAACTTCAGATTCTCTGGCTACGAATCCCCTGCTCTGAAGCACCACCCACAGGACATTTCTCTGGACAAAGACCCCTGACTGCGGGCTGTCCTCTCCTGTCTAATCCCACGATTGTTGTTTTACTGCTGCTCCTTGGAACTGCTTCCTCTCTCTACTTCCCACCTACATACCCAGCAGCTATCAAAGAGCCATCCCACATTCCTGTTCTGTGCCCACAGTGGTTGCTCAGCCCTGGGAGTCACCCCAGGATCCCCTGTGCTCACAGAGAGGACATTCAATCCCCTGTGCCACCCACAATCCCCTGTGCCCACCACTAGCAGACACTGTCTTCTAAACACCACCTTGGGTCCACTGGTTCCCCATGGTTGGGTGAATTAAGTAAGCCCTTTGCCTCAGCATGCCCACTGAGGAATGCTGGGACCTGTGCCCGTGTTCATAGGGCCTGGCCCAAGCCCAGATCCAGCTTTATGAAGCCCCCCTCCCACAGAAGGCTGGCAGGGGCTAGGTCTGAGACGCCTGCTCTGACCCCTGAGTCCCACCTCTACTGCTCACTGAGGGGATTATGCGCACATGATCTCAATAGAGTTAATAAGCAATTCTAAAGCCACGCCTCTTCAATTCAGCTGTGAGTTCATTGAGGCCTTGCCCCTCACCTGATACGAGCAGTCATCAGTGGTCTCTCTCTCTGTGCTCACCAGGCCCAGGATGGGGGCTCAGCAGAAACACTCCTGGACTGGATTTGTGTCTCAACCACACTAATCCCCCTGCCTGACATCTGGACTTTAGGAGCTGTGTGGGGCAACAGCACAAGAGGCATGAAGGGGACAGCATGATACTCCCTCAGGGGTCCAGGTGTGACAATAAGACCACTGATCAAAGAACTGGTTTGGCATCTGGCTCAGTGGATTCTGGAGCTGGTGGCTCTAGAACAAGCTGAGTGCCGATTCCATTCTCTGCCTGACTCGAAAACAAAAGTGAAACAGAAAGCAGCTGCAGCCAGGACAGAAAGCAAGTTAATTAACTTGATTTTAAAAAATCCTCTCCATTGAACGTTGTTTTAATTCAGCGTCATTCTTGAGTTGATTCTACCAATACCTAAGTGTGCCAGAAAGTGAGGGTTGAAGAGGAAACAAGGGTAGAGAAAGTTTTTTGGGGAGGTGCCAATGGACAGGACTCAGGGGAGACCCAGGGTTGGAGTTCAATGTTTGTGAATGTGCAAGGGGTAAAGGCCACGGGGGCAGGGAGCAAGGAGAGGAGGGAAGATAGTGACCTGCATAAAATGATGGGGCAGAGTGTTTCCCTGTACAGCTCTCCATCAAAGTGGGGTCTATGAGAAACACACTCAGGGATGGGCACGGAAGCCCCAGTGCATAAGAGGAACACATACCCAGGATTTGCACCCTAACTTCTCAGCCTAAGACTGAACCTAGAGGGAAACGGGAGGAAACAGAGGAACATTAATACAGTGCCTCTGTAAGTGGCTCTGAATTTCCTGCCAAGTTTCTATTTCAAGGATTCCACCCAAGAATATATGTTACAAACTATTTCACACAGCTGGCCTTGGCCTTTGAGAAAATTATAGCAGAGGCCACCAAGCCGGGGTGCATTTGAGATTGTCCAGAGTATGTAGTTAAGATCCTGGCCGCCAATTAGAATGTGTGGGAAAGTTTTCCACACCACCAAGCAATTCTCGGACACCAGCTGGGTGTCCTACAGTTCAATTTTAACACTATCTACTTGGAGACAGCATCAGATCCCACAGGATAAGGGCTCAGTCCCACGACCTTCCCCCTCACTTCAGACACCAGTTGCAAGTCCAGTTTGTCATCTGTGCTTCTGAGCCATCAGAAGTTCCCATGACCCATTCCTCGGGTTGCATTAATTTGCGAGACTGGCTCATGGAACTCAGAGAAACATTTTACCTACTAGGTAACCTGTTTATTATAAAAAGATATATAGCTCAAGAACAGCCAGATGGAAGAGATGCACAGGGCAAGGTATGGGTAAAGGGCACAGCACCCATGCCCTCTCATAGCCAGCCATTCTTCCCAAATCTCCAACGTGTTCACCAACTCGGAAGCTCTTTGAACCTCATCGTTTTGGATTTGTATGGACGCTCCTTACATAGGCATGACTTGTTGAATCATTGGCCATTGGTGAGTGATTCGACCTCTTACCCTTCTCCCCTCTCCGGAGGTCCAGGGGTGGGACTAAAAATGCCAACTCTCTAATCACGTGGCTGCGTCCTCTGACAACCAGCCCCCATCTTTTGGCTACCTAGGTTCCAAAAGTCACTTCATTAACATAAGAAAAGACACCTTTAGAGCTCTTACCACTTAGGAAATTTAGAGTTTTAGGAGCTCTGTGCCCGAATTGGTGATGAAGACCAAATACATATTTATTATTAATCATAATATCACAACAGTCATTCTGTTCCTTTACCCCTTAAGCATCTAGATGACTTTGGGGTTATACTTAGGAGCTTCATGGTGCTCCTGGGAAGGTGGGGTGGGGGGAGAGACGGTTCTGTGATGCCAGCCCACGCCTGGGTAGAGAGCTACCTAACATAGACCATGAACAAATGAATGAATGCATCAACTAAATCCTGTTTTCACATGGCATTTCATGAAATGACTTTTTTCCATATGAAGTCTCTGATGATGGGAGAAGATGGTGCCATCAGAACTCCTTGAAAGTCACCAAGGGCGAGAGGAAGAGCTGGGATTGGCCCCTCTATCCTGAGGATCTGTCGTCTGTGACTCAACATTGGACTCGGGTGTTGGGTCCCCTTTCAGGAAGGACTCCCTAGTCACAAGGCACTGCTAGCGTCTCCTTCTCAGGAAAGGGGCCCAGAGCTTTGTGGCTGCCGAGATGCATTCTCAGGGACCCTGTGCGAGCCCCGGCAAAGGCCGGCTCTATCCCTCCACATTCTTGTGCTCACCAGAGTAGAAATGCTCAAGGCAACAGGTTAGTGGGTTGTAAAGCACAATGGAGCATCTGGGCAAAGATCATGGACCAGGGCAGAATCGGTGTAACGCTCAAGAGTTTGTCCCCAGTGCCCAGAGTTTTGAGCTACTCTTGGAAAAACAAAGTCACGGGTGTTGGAACCCAGCCTCCTTAGGTAGGGCAGCTGCAGAGGGAAGTAGAATTGCCCCAGAAAAGTGAGCTTCAAGTCCCGGCCTTGACCTGTATACTAGCTGTGTCTCTGATTATTCTCGTTTCAATTTTAAAATCAGAAATAGCTCAAAGAGGTTATGAGGGTTTAATAATAACACTTGAGTGTTTCCTCTGTGCCAGGCACTCTTGTAAGCACTTTATGTGTATTAATTCACTGAACCCTCACAATGACCTTATGAAACAGGTGCTACTATTAACACACATTTATAAAAGAGAAAACTGATGCACAGAGAAGTTAAGCACCTCTCAGAAGGTCACACAGCTGGTAAGTGGGAGGGCCAGGGTCTGAAGCCAGGCAGTTTAGCTCCAGGGTCAGTAACTACACTACGTAAGAATACGGTCAAATATAAAGGGGGGCAGATAGGAAAAAGTATTCAAATGACTATATTTCACTGATTTTGAAACACACAAATTTCCCCCACGTTTTAACATCTTGAAAATCTGAATGCGTCACATTTGAAAAATTCTTAGATTCAATTCATTAGGGAATGAACTTGAGGTGGAACTGATTCCTGAATAATTCTTCCAATTCCAATTTATCTCTTCTTTACTGTAACAAATGTTATTAAAATGAAGCATTTATCTTCCACCTACTGTGAATAGTGGGTGGCCAAGCCCACACTGGAACTGTAAATACCATGTGAGGCCACACGACCTCATCTGGTAACTCTCCCCTCAGCCCCACCGCACTGGTTACGCTGGCCTTGTTCCCGTTTTGAGACACACTTGAGCGTGTAGGTCCCTCTGCCTGGAAATGCTCTTCCTCGTGGTTCACTCTTTAACTTCCTTCTGTTCTGCTCAAACAGGGGGCGCCCTGCCTACCGCTATTTTAACTTGAGTCCTTCCCCAAAACCCACTATCCACTTCTGACTTGCTTTATCCTGTTTATTGCTCACCTCCTTCTGGATGTAAATTCCATGAGGGAAGCATTTCAGTCTGGTTTTCTTGGTTGGTTGGTTGGGTTTTGCTGTTGCATACCCAGGATCTAGAATAGTGCTAAGGACACTGTGGCTTTCAACAAATATTTCTTGAGTGAATGAATGAATGAATGAGGGCTCACTGGAGATTCTTGTTGGATATTGAAGGAAGAGTTACTCAAGAGTATTTGCTTATCTTCAGAGTGGGGAGGCCATGTGGAGAGAGGGGAAGCCAGGCAGAAGGTTTAAAGGACCTGCCTTCTAGACCTTCTCTCACTGCAAGTCCTAGAGGAGTGGCCAATCTTTGGAAAAACTAGGATGGAAACATAACATTTTTGACAGACTGCTAGAGAGCATCTAGATTAATTTTGTCATTTACAAACCAAATGCAAGGCATTAATCTTGCCTGGATCATAGTTTTTAAAAAGAAAGAAAAATTTCTAGTATCATGGGGAGTGGGAAGGGTAAGCTGGGACGAAGTGAGAGAGTGGCATGGACATATATACACTACCAAATGTAAAACAGATAGCTAGTGGG
Organism: Monodon monoceros; assembly: GCF_005190385.1. Lineage (NCBI taxonomy): Eukaryota > Metazoa > Chordata > Mammalia > Artiodactyla > Monodontidae > Monodon > Monodon monoceros. The sequence goes on along the minus strand of NW_021703765.1, from coordinate 15,865,752 downwards.
AAGCAGCCGCATAGCACAGGGAGATCAGCTCGGTGCTTTGTGACCACCTAGAGGGGTGGGATAGGGAGGGTGGGAGGGAGGGAGACGCAAGAGGGAAGAGATATGCGAACATATGTATATGTATAACTGATACACTTTGTTATAAAGCAGAAACTAACACACCATTATAAAGCAATTATACTCCAAAAAAAAAAAAAAAGAAAGAAAGAAAAGAAAAACAGTTCTAAAGTGATTTTGGAGATAATTGGGAAATTTGAAAATGAGCTAAATATTAGATACTATTAGGGAATTACTGTTAATTTCGCTCTGATAATGGTACTCGGGTTAAGCAGAATACTCCTATTCCTTGGGGACAAGTGTTGAAGTGTTTAGGCAGGAAGTATCATAATGTCTGCAGCTGGTCTGCAACTGCCTCCCGGGAGTGGGTACCACTCACTCAAATGATGACCCTTCCCCTTTGCCCCCTGCAGTCAGGCCCCTCCCCCAATGCCTAACGGTGTTCTGAGCCCATTTCCACCCATAAGAGCAGGACCTTTAGTGGGAGAAGGTGGCCTGTGTGTGACTACAGTGGTGAAACCAGGACTCGCTGTCAACACTCTATGTTTTTACTTGGGTCCTGGATGGGGATGTTGGTTTGAAAGTGGTTTTGATTCTCTTGATGGCCAACCTGAAGCTGTGGCCACTCAGCATCCTGCCTGTCCTCCTGTGCTTGGCCCTTTCCCTCATGGTAAATTCAACTCCTTTGGTCTCTTTTTCTTCACTACCCCAATAAATAACCAATTAGTCGATACAGCTCAAGACCTTGGTAATTTCTCTACATCCATCTTTGTTTTTCTCTATTATTAATAAAAACAAATTCATCTCCTATTTCACCAAGGTTTCAGAGCAAATGACAAGCTAGTATCTTCAGCTTTGCTACACAGAGAGGAAACTAAAGGCTCAGAAATATAAAGTGTCTTTTGCAAAGGCAAAAATTTGAGTGGCAAAAGAATCTCGAACGAGACTCTTTTGAGATTGGATTCCAAGTTCTCAAACTTCGGCCCCCCTCCTGTCAAAAGTCTGGCAGTCTTCATTGGAACTGATTCCTTTTTTTTTCCGTCTCAAAAAGCCTGCCACTCAAGGCAGGAAGAGAAAACCACTGTCAGTCACCCACGGGAGGCGGAGCCTGCTTCCAGCTGCAACCAGTGGAAAGTTACCCGATTTTGTTTTTCTCTGTTTGCAAAGCCCCGTTTTGCAGCCTGTATCTGAGTACAAACATTAGGGATTTCAGACATTCTAAGCTGAACTTCAACCTTGCAGGATTCAAATCTATCTTATCTTAAAAGAATGCATCCCCTATAATTAAAAAAAAAAAAAAAGTCATTTTAAAGCCGCAGAGGCAGGTGCTCTGTGATTTGCTGGAAGAAGTTTGTTAAGGGTTATAAATAGGGCAAGATTTACCCTTTCTCTGAGATTCAAAATCCTTGCAAGTACCATGGCTGGGAATTTAAAGGAAATCATCTGAAAGTTGAACATTTGTCTTCACCATGGTTTTCCAAATGAAAGGGAAACTGTCTTGGCAAAAACGCATCAACTTTCAGAGACCGAGCAAAGCTGGTGAAAGCGACCCGGATGTTCATGCGGTGAGGCCTGGGTGTGGGGGGAACCTGTCCTGCTGTTTGAAAGAATATCTATATTGGGGACTTGGGACTCTGTGTCACTGAAAAGGTGAAAAACCAACAGTAGTTCTGAAAAGAAATACCGTTGCTGCAACCAGGAGAAGCAGATTTAAAAGTACAAAGCAAGTTATCCCAGGCAGGACCAGCGAGGCGTCAGGGTGATACCAGAGCCATTGAACAAAGCTGGAGCCGGGCGACCTCCACAGGACCCACGCCAATGTTTTTGTCCCACTTCAGGATGAACATGTGGGCTTTTACCATATGAATGTGCCAGCCTTCACAAGGCCATGGCCAATCCCTCAGCCCTCCCGGAGCACCCTGGTCTTTTCTAGGAACAAGTTCTCAGTTTGATCTCAGGTGGTTGGAGGGAAGGGACCAGAAGCAGGACCAAAGATAGGGGCAAACTTGGGACTCATTTCTTTCTTTTTTTTTTTTTTTTGCTGTACGCGGGCCTCTCACTGTTGTGGCCTCTCCCGTTGCGGAGCACAGGCTCCGGACGCGCAGGCTCAGCGGCCATGGCTCACGGGCCCAGCCGCTCCGCGGCATGTGGGATCTTCCCGGACCGGGGCACGAACCCGCGTCCCCTGCATCGGCAGGCGGACTCTCAACCACTGCGCCACCAGGGAAGCCCGGGACTCATTTCTTGACATCAGTTCTTAGGGAAGAAGAAGAAAGGCCAGAGCATATTTTGCTTTCCCTTCCAATTCTGTGTAGGACAAAATGGCAACATGCCCACTAGTTAAGGCTGCCTCTTCTCCTCAGAGGGTCATGAGCTTCGACCAGGATAAACGCGACCTGAAGTGAGGACTGGTTCTTACTAGAGAGGATAACAAATAGCTTCTTTTCAAAGCGTAAGAAGGCAAAATAGCAAAGTGGCCTGAGGAGGAAAAGAAATCATCAGAAACATTAAAGATAATAGCAGCTGACAGACTACGTTTAGGGCCAGGGGCAGCCTCCAGTGGTGGTGGTTGTTATTGCCTTTGCATGGCTCTCTCTTTTATCTGTCTTTTTTTTTTTTTTTTAACCAGAATGTAAACTCCGTTTGTCTCGCTCACCATTGTGATACCAGAGCTGAACAGGTAAGGAGGGGCTTAATAAATCATTGTTGGCGTGAACAAGTAAGTTGATTGTAACTACATCAGAAACGATTGGTTCAAGAGGAGCGTGAGATTGGCTTCCAAATATTGGCCGAGAGCTTGAAGTAGGATGCGCCAAGGATATATTTAATAGGTTCCTGTGATCAGGTGACTTCTCTGGATCTAGAAATCTGAGGAGGTGACAGTGTAATAAACTGTGGTCTTCCTGTGAGGAAGGAGTTAAACGGGTTTAAACCTGGATTTCTGAGGGAAATACTGTGTTTAGCAGGGGCAAGGGCCTCCATTTCGGCCACGGGAGGGGGACGCAGGCCTTCCAGTCCTGCTTAGTGAGCTTGACCAAAGGTGACGATGACTAAGGGCTAAGGTCGTGCCCTCCCTCCCTCCAAATCGATACTTTAATGTGACTTATCAGAAAGAGAAAGAACTGTTTACTTTAAAACCCTGGATCCCATAAAGGGAGCGGGGAAAGGCCTAAACCCCACAGAAGCTCAGGGCTGGCGCCCATGGCCACCCCCATACAGCCAGGAGAGGGGAGAACAGAAGGCACCATCCCACTGGCAGAGAACGGGCCCTGGGCCCAGAGAAGACATGAGGTGACTGGAAGGTAGGTGCCTCCCCACACACATTCCAGTATCTTCCAACTCCCCTGTGTGATTTAGGCTGTTCCTCTGGGGGGCCACTGACTTTGAGAAGTGAGGGTGAGCTGCCACCCAGGTGTTTAAAAACACCCTACAGCACCTAAGCAATGTGACATGTTACACACACCACAGTGGAATCTGTCTGCCACGATTATTCTGCATCTTCAGAGAGCCTAAGAAAACTGGAGACTCTCCTAAAGATGCTTCTCCCCCAGTGGAGGGAAAGGAGAAGGTGAAGGAGGGGGGAGGAGTCTAGGGCCTGGAGGTGGCATGGCCTTGGAGTGGCTGTATATGAAGCCATTTCCTGTTTTATGATGGCCTGATTTAACAATAACACCAAGGCCTTCAAACAAGATTCCACCCGTGGGATACCTGGAATTAGGAGGTTTGTTTGCCCAGAAGTCCTTCCCTTCCCCCTGTTTCAGGGCAAGCACAACCGCAGGGCTCCCTACATTTTGTTTCTCAACTTCTAAAACTCCAACACTGGAGCTCTTCCTCTGTCCAAATGGTATTGTTCCCTGGACAGCACTGGAAATAGCTGGACACCTGCATAGAAATGAAACTGGCTCCTAGGAATCCCCAGGCCTCAGCAGTTCTCTTTGAAAAGAGTCTATGAAGACCTCAGCTTGGCTGAGAATTTGCTCAGTGACCCCCTCTCAACTCTGGCTGGCGATAACGGGCATAATGGACACATGCATAAACTTTCCTGATTTCCCCTCTAGATGGATTTCAATGAGAAAAGAAATGCTTCCTTGCTCCCTATGGAAAAGAACATTCTATTTTAAAATTTCCATGCGCTTTCAAAATGACAAGACTCAGGCATATGCAACTGACTTCTTTTGTCTTCTAGACTATAATAGTCTAAAAGAATCAAATTGACGTCTTTAACACATCTATTTGAAATGACAGGAAATGTGGATTTGGAATTAAGAAAAAGCATCTCCATTTATCATTTGCTTTTTAAGAATCTTTCTTAGGTGCTGAAGGGTTAGGTTTGCAGCAAAGTGACACTTCACGGTCCTCAAGGCACTCTTTTCTCAGCTCTCTGGAGTTGGCCCTAGAATGTTCCCAGACCCTGGGAAATAAAATGTGAAAGCAAAGACAGGCTGCTCATGCCCATATCTGACCTGAGAAAGCATAGGGAGTTTTGTGATATTCCTGGTGCTTGTGAATCTCAGACATCTTACAGGGAGGTGTGATGCACGCAGAATATTTACAGGTTGGTGAATTAGCTAGAGGATTAGGCTTTGTAAAGGCTTTCTTCTCAGTGAACTCCCCCTTCCTGCCCCCTCCCCATTTATGAAAAGAAACGCCCAACTTTAAAAAGAGTAAATCCAGCCTTGCCTGTTTTTCATACCCATGAACTCAATGGGAAAACTGCAATCTGAATTGACCACAGCAGCTAGAAATGTCTAGAGATTCTGTCCAGGTTGGGAAGGTGAGGGAAGGGAGCGTGGGACACTGCACAGAAGTTTCATTTTAATAAAGAGCCATTTAGGAATGCCTGGTACTCAACCTCTCTCAGGAAGTAAAGCTCAAAGAGAGACAATGGGAGATTTGTGTAGCTGAGATCAGAGGAGAGAAATTAAACACGATCCCCCAAGGCCTTTTCCAGCTGTGGAAAACTGCTGGCATTTGGACACATCACCCTGAATTAATTTCCAACCTCTTTGCCTTTAACGATTAATTTTTTCACAGGAAATAACAAGTGTAATTATTTCCCAACCAGCTTATAAACTTTCTGAGTTTTTTTTACTAGCTGGAGCTATTTAAGTTCAGTTGTTAAATCTGAAAATATGAAAGATTGTTTTAAACCTGCAGAATGAGAAGTGACTATTTAAATTTTTAAAACTATATCCAAGTAGGTCCTGGCATTAACCACTTCCAATTTTTTTTTTCTTAGTGACATATTATTGGATGGCATTTGAAAAAAATGAAAAGATTCTACTTGCCCATTTAAACTGCTTTGCAGGTTGACAGAATTCAACCACTCTCGCAGAAACCATCGAAGAAGTAATAAAAGATGATGGCTGTTATATTTTTAAATTGTTCACAATCCAAGAACACAATAGGCACTCAATAAATGTGTTTAATTGATGCCATAATACCATAAAATAATTGTAGTGCCTAATAAAGCATTTTGCTAATAATTTGCTAGGAAATTAGCCTGTGGCCCATCTCTCAGCCCAGCGCTAACTTTTCAAGCTTGTTGACAAGCAGAGTAGGAATAGGGTAAATTCTAACTTCCCAGTTTCTGAAGAATGTTTTGCAAGAAGGAATTTTTATTAGGAAATCCACACCAAAAAAAACTTCTTAAAAATGTTTACATTCTAATTATTTTTCTCATTACAAAACTATTACATTAATTATAGAATGAATAAATGCAGAGAAGCAAAAGGAGAAAACAAAAAACAAGACCATAATTCCATGGTTAACAGTTGATGTTTTTGCCCTAGGCATGTATGCCTTTTTTCACAGAAGGGGGCTCATACTGTGGATCTAGTTTTGTAAACTACTTCTTCATTCGATAACATCTCTTGAATCTCTTTCCAAGTCAATAAGCATTCTTCTACAACATCACCTTAAATGACTAGGGTGGACTATAAATATATCACACTTTCCCTATAATTGGACATTTAAGTTGTTTGCAATTCTTACTGTTATAAACGATGCCTCTCTGGACAACCTTATAGGTAAAGCTTTCTACAAATGGGTAGAAAAGAAAATCTTTTCTACAAATTCAAGGACTTTTTCCTTGCCATGAATTTCCTGGACCAAAGAAATAGAGGTTTATTTGGAGGAGGATTTTGGTAAGATTTACCATTAACACATTAACTACCTCCTCTCTTTTCTTCTTTCCCCTGTTTACTCTTCCTTCCCTATTCTGTCTTTTGCAGGTTACCGAAAGCTTCAGGCTTTCAAGGCATACAAGGCCCACGCGGAGAAGTGCAGAAGGGCTCAGACATTGCTATGAGCTTCTGAAGTCAAATGACCCCAGGAGCTTGACCGATAGAGAGCTCTCCAAGCGTGTCCTACCAGGACCTTTGTCACTAGTGAATTGATCACCTCCCGATGATTCTTTCCAACTGAGTTAAGAGATTTCTGGAGCCTCTCGCCATGGTCAGAACATCCCAGGAGTGACCAAGAACGGGGGCTTTCTGTTCTAGTCGCTTGGGCAAAGACAAAGCAGATGAGCCTGGCTAAGTTGTTAGAAGGTGCTGTAGGGAAGGGAAGAACCAGGGATGGTTAAGCACACGAGTGTGTCCCCTGCGGCTGCACCCAGAGTGCCAGGGGTTTGCGGTAGCAAAGGGGGCCAGCTGGAACTCTAGAGTTGGTATTCGGTGTGAGTCTTGCCAAATGCCCAGGGGAAAATTCCCCCTGAAGACAGCAGGTCTAAGAGTGAGACAGGTGTCACTTTCCTGCCACCTTGCACCCTGAAAAGGCGAGCCAGGGTCACAGACAGGAACCAAAGGAGGTCAGTCTCTTCGTAGGAAGATGAGCAATCAACACAGTGAAAAAGGAAAGAAAAAAAACAAAAACAGTCTGATGTTTTACACTAAAATGAATATGCTAGATATCTCGATAAAACTGGAGAGAAAAAAAGAGGCGGGGACCAGCACTCCAATCCCGCGGAAGCTGAGTGGCTTCCGTGGTGTGCTCTCAACCGCACGGTCCAGGTTGAAGAGGGTTGTTTCACGGTCTGCGTGTGAATAAGGGACATTTTTACTGAAAAAAAAGGCAGAAGGATTCATTTTCAAGTTAAGAATGGGCCCATTTTACGGCCGAAGCAATGCTCTGGTTAACAACTCAGTTATCTTGGGGAAGGAGTAAACTGGCCTCCATCCCTCTCCATTTCCAGCATTTTGGGGAAAAGAAAGGCTGAGATAAAATGCTTTATTTGCTCCCATGCTCCACTGTGGGCAGGAGCTCATACATCAGTCAGAAACCCTTTTTTTTTTTTTTAAACAAGAAATCAAGTAAACCAGAAGGGATTTATTCACAGGAGGCTCCCTTTTGCTAGAAAAGGAGTATTATTAACAAAAAAATGGAATAGTTCCCCTCTCTCCATTTTCCTCCTGTCCTTCCCTCCTCTCATCTATATCACCCGCTACTGCAGTGGGAAACCGCTGCGGTAAGATGTGACACCTGAGCCCCGTGGGATGCCTCTGTATCCAACAGCTGTTACTGAGAGTGGATTACAGCTCGTCTGAATGGTAGGTTCCCATGCAAAATAGTTTTTCTTAGACTGCAGAACTGACCACAGTTACTGATAATGGGTTGGGATAGATGGTGAGGAGAGAGTCAGCGACGATCAATGAATCCAGTCATGTTATTACAGTTTATAATGTGGTCTTCTACCAAGTATTTGTTTCCTAAAATTGATTCCCTCTGGGGATTCTTTCTCTCTTAGCCCTTTTATTTATTTATTTATTTATTTTTGCGGTACGCGGGCCTCTCACTGCTGCGGCCTCTCCCGCTGCAGAGCACAGGCTCCGGACGCGCAGGCTCAGCGGCCATGGCTCACGGGCCCAGCCGCTCCGCGGCATGTGGGATCCTTCCGGACCGGGGCACGAACCCGTGTCCCCCGCATCGGCAGGCGGACTCTCAACCACTGCGCCACCAGGGAAGCCCCTCTTAGCCCTTTTAGAAAATTGACGCAAACAGATTTCTCCTTCATTTCCAGAGGAAGTCTTCCTTCCTGTTGCTGGGAGGACATTGTGGGTGGTAGCAGACCACAAGGCAGTGGGTCCCTTTATTAGCCTGGCTGTTCCAGAGCACAGAAGTCCGACATCTTTGTTTCTTTCCATTGCTCAAGATGCTTCCGACCCGTTATCCCTCTTTTTCTTTGCTCAGGTCTCTCTGTGGAGCTGGCGAGGCTCTCTGGTGATGCTCAGTGGCTATGGTGGTATGTGCAGGTGAAATTAACACTTTCGTGGCTACCGATTTTCCTTAACAGAGCTGTGGAGTGTGACAATGGTGTTTGTGTCCAAACCATCAAACGCCATTATCACACTAAACAGCTACTGTTAGGCCATCCCTCCGCTCACTAAATGCCTTGACATCTGTTTGGTAGGGGCAAGAAGGTTCATCTTATAGCAGTGCTCCCAGGCCTGTGTAATTACTGAGGAAACTCTGGTCCTCTTGTGCTCATAACCAATATGTCACCTGAATGTTGCCTCTCATATGCGGTTGTTAAATAATTTACCTGATTATGAATTTTCTTGTCTTCCTGAGTCAATAAAAAGATTGCAGCGTCCCCCAGAGCGCCCAGCACAAGGCTAGGCATGTGGTAATTGTTCAACCCATGCTTATGGAAAACTAAAACCGGTTTATATCTAGGTTTCGTAAAACCCATGCTTATAGGTAAAAAGTTAAGTTGTGTGGGTCTTCTACTTGTCATCGTAAAAAGACAACTTTCTAATAAACTTATACGTGGCCTAACTGACCTTTCAGAAATTCTAGAACATGTTTGATTTCTACTGATTTTAATCAATTACCAGGCTGATTACTGAATTTGTATACAAGGTCCTTCTTCCTTATGTTTCGATGAATTTCCATCAGGAAATTATACATGAACTGTGTGTGGGCTGTCATAGCAAATCCAAACATTTTAAACCCAATGTAGCTTCTGGGACACTTGGACCAGCCGGGTGGTCTGGTTTGAAACACATTCTTTCTCTGAGAGGTGTTTAAAGTAAGAAGTAGGTTCTGTTTATGCTGGCCAAAAACTTCTCCCCCGTGACTTGGCTAAATGAACTAGTATATGTTTAATCAAAATGAAAGGATTGGAGGGACCATCAGAGGCCAGTTCATTCAACCCTTCATTTATCAAGTAAGTTGTGTGTCGAGGGGCTACCATGTGCCAGGTGCTGCCCTAGGCACTGGGGATACTTTTAAGTTAAACGTGTCTGATATTTCCAGGAATGGGCGTTCACTGGCTCACATTCTGTCTGGCACCATTCTGATTGTTCCAGTTACATTTATGAGGGAATCAAACGAGGAAAATAATTCCAAGTCCCTTGCTGGAAAAGACCACGTGAGTGCAGTCCACATGCCTATGATACACGGTAAAGGTCCTGAGAAGCTTCCATCTGGAGAAGAGGAGGGCCATTCCTGCCTGGCCTGCGCCTCCTTCCCCTCCCATGTCCTCCCTCCTGGCATCATCCACGCTCGAGAGGAGACCCAGACCCCCCTGAAATAATTAATCCACTGACATCCCTTTCTTGTGTTTTTCTGGAGTGCATGCTAATGGAAGGAGAGTTGATAGAGGGTTACACAAATCACCCCCATGCACACTGTTTCACTTGACCCAGAAAATGCAGGGCAGAGATGCCCGGATCGGGGCTCCTTCCACAGACAGCAGACTAAGAGTGGTCTGGTCATGCCAACCACAACTGAACGTGGGTCTCCTAAATCTAAGGTTCTATCCTTTACCTGGGTCCTTCCCTGGCCTGGTTATTCCACAGAACCTCATGCTTCACGACTGAGGCTGTGTAGAAACTGGGTTAATCCTACCAGTATTGGATCAATATCCCCAGGCCCCCATCTGCTTTGTCAAGGGATTCTGAGGGAAGCGTGTAGAAGAGGAGAGGGATGAGTCATAGGATAATCTTTCCCTGAGAGTACTCTTAATGCAGGGAAAGCCAAATACTGTGAAACTCTGTAACGGTGAAGTGAAAGAGAAGGGAAGGGAAGGAACATCTAAGCAGTAGCTTGGAATCAGGAAGGGAGTGGCCAAACTATGAGGACACGGACCAGCCAACTCGGTGACCCAGCCAACTGCTGCAGCATCGGCGGACGCAGAGCTGCAGGCTCTGAATCTCTCCCAGGCTCAGCGACAACTCAAGGATGGCCTCACGCATTCCTCCTCCCTCCCACTCACCCTGAGATTTTGCTCAGATGGAATTAAACAGGGAGCCGAAAAAAAGGGCATTCTGTATCTTTTCTACTAGGTTGACTCACATAACAGCTTATTACGATTCCTGCCTGGGTCCGTGCTGCATTCAGGGTTAGGGACCCGTTCTTTCTGCAGATCTACATGTAAGGAACACACATTGTGAAGCCGTGTCTACCAGTCCCACCGCTCCAATCTCTGATCACAGCATCCCTCGCTAGCCCAGCCTGCATCTCTCCAACTCCCCCTGGGAGTATTACTGCTGGTTGTCTGCAATAAGCATTCCTGGGGACGCTTACTGACTCCGAATGTGGTTTGCAAGATGAAAGCGTTCACCAGGAAGTGTTGTTAAAATCACATGCAATCTGGGAGGCAACAGACAACCCAGTCAGCCACGTTAAGATGTTTTCTTCCACTCGAGACAGGCCTTACTTTGTGACCCATGCCAGTGAGGACCTGTGAATCCTTTCACCTTAGAACAGCATGTACCTTGAATGTGACAGTTGTCACTCGGGGCCTGTCCAGTGTTCCATCCAGCCCCAAAGGAGGTTCTGTGAAACAGCATAGCAGTTTCATATGTACATGGCTAGTCTACACATTTTTCCTGGATGCTTCTTAAATCTGTGTTTTCTTCTTGGTATACTTCCTTGAATCGGAAGACAACAGATTGTTAGAACTGGAAACCAGTTTCCTCTTTGTTCCCATGAGGAAACTGAAGCCCAAAAAGGTTAAGGAACATGCCCAAGGCTGTCCCATCAGTCTGAGCCCAAGGTGGACCCAGGCCTCGCCACTTCATCCCGGTGGTGGTCTGCTGTCACCCGCAAAGGGTGGGCACAAAAGGCAGTCAAACAGCGCTTGCTGGCTGAGTGACTAGATGCCACGTAAAGTCCCCTGCCCTTTTGTCCACCTGAGAAGTGTCTCCTTCAGGTTTCAAGGGGACACTCCCTAATTTGGTATTCTAGACTTTGGTGGAAGGGTCCGTGATTATATGCTCTCCTTTCCCTGTGTCATCCACCATCCACTGGACAGATAAGGGTTGTGTGATGACTTTGTGTCTGGTATTGTCCTGGGCTCTGGGGACACAAAGGAGGAGACCAGGTCCCTTCCCCAAGTTGCTCTCAGTCCAGGAGTTGGATAGTCACCTAAACAAAGACATTGAGGCCTCGGGGTAGTAGATGGCATCATAGAGCCATAGTCAGGGTGCCCACAGACTTTAGTTATGCCCTTTATTTCTTTTCAGATGAAGAAACACTGAATCTTTGAGTAATCTTTTTTATTACTATTGGGAAAATAATCGCTCTTGTTTATTTTGATGATTCAGTTGCCAACAGGTTGTAGATTGAGGGCACTCTGTTGAATTTGGGGGCAATGCTGTAACGGGAAGATCTCGCAGTTTTTACTTTGCCACTTGCTGGCTTCATGAGCAGCATGGGATCTGTGGAGGGGCCTTAGGAGGAGTTAGGGGCTGGATTAGAATGCTTTTCAGGTATGTGTGTGAAGAATTTTTCTTTCTCACAGGCGCTAGGGAAGCTGTGAACTGGTTCTTTCACAGTGCAGGATGGGTTCACGTCACAGCACCCCGTCATTAGGCCATTTCCTCCCTTCCTGCCTGTTTCCCTATCATGAAAAGCCAACCCCAGAGCCACCAGTTGGATGCCTTACTGCCCCTCTGTTTCCCCTCCCTTGGGACAGGCTCAAGGAAGCCGTTGGGTGCAAAGCCATGGCAGGAGCCCCCAGGGCCTGTGGGGAGGTAGAAGGAGTCCCCAGGGCCTGTGGGGACATCTACTTTCTTTAATATTCAAGCTTCCTTCCAAGCTTTCCGAAGAAAAAGGAAGGGTTTCAAGCCACATACAAGGTCACCAAAATGTAGTTGGCTAATGAAGATTCATTCCAAAGGGTCTGGTCATAAGATAACCTGATTTAGAAAGCAGGCCACCATATGTGTTCCACAAAAATGGTTTACGTGATGCAAATTTATCACGTACTGAGAATATTTAAACACTGTGCATAGGATACAGCAAGATGAGGAAGACATTCATTCAACCAACATTCAACCATGTGTTCCTACTATGTGTCACGTGTTAAGCTACTCACTGAGAATTCAAAAATAAGATATTCTCCCCAGAGCGTAGTGTATGGAATATGCGGTCTAGTGAGGACGCAGGCAAATGAATAAGAGAAGAGCTGAGCTACAGATTCTTTGAAGTAGATACCGGATAACACGGGGGCGGCAAGGAAGAAACGCCATCTGTGTGTGACAGAAAGGCATGAATAAGAATAAGAGACAGCACGCTGGGCCTTCAGGCAGCCACCCAATTAAAGAGAAATTCAGTCGTGACCTTGGCAAGTGAAGAGTAGATGTTTTCACCTCGATAGAGGTTGAGTTACCTTCAAGTTTCCAAAGCATTCCCCAGCAATTCCCTCCAGAGAGCAATGGAACTACGATCCTGGAATGTACCTGGTGGGGAGTTCCCCTCTCAAAACTGCAGCCGATTGTCTTTAATCGTTCCGAGATAATTTAGAAGTTTGAGTTTATTTGAAAAATAAATGTATAAAAAAAATACAGCCACACAGCTACAGAGAAAAGATCACCTTTCAAGCAAAAGAAGCACATCGTGCTATTTGGCGGTGACTGGGGGAGAGGCGGGCTGTGTTGAGTGCGCATGTGTGCTTGTCTGAGTGTGTGTGTAGTGCACGTGTATGTGAAGAATTTTAATTTCTCCAAAAAGCCAGGTAAAATGCCTTTTACATCTTATTCAACTGGGACTTTTTCCTTCTTTCTGGAACCAGGGAAAAGCCAGTGCTATGATCTCAACTAAAGCGCTCAAGTGAGCATCCGCCTGTTCCCAGGGCTCTCAGCCCGGGGCCCCTCTCTTCTTGGGATACTGCCCCCTAGAGGTAGGATGTGCCCCTGCATATCACAACTGCAGTGGTTTGAAAGGATTTCAAATGCATTATCTGAGTATTCCAAATTCATTCATTAAGAGCTTCCCCTGACAGCAGAATCTAGCTTTAATTTTGATAAAGTAAGTTTTCAAAGGCCTGAGGGGGAGGGGGAGAGGAGTGGAATAACTTGTTCTGTTGAGTGTCTGTTGACCCATTAAATACGCCAGACAAGAACCAATCTTGCTCCACCTGGAGAAAGTCTCTTCCTTTTCACTTTTCTGGCACATTTAGCCCAGTCAAGAACTAATTAAAGTCCTTCTCATTTCTTAAGGCTGCCCGTCTTCCGGGCAGCACGTCCTGTCTGGTTTCCCACGTGGCTCTCAATAGTGGCTGGATACAAAGAAGTGAGACCTTCTCGTCCACCCTTTGGATGTGTGGCTACTGTATTTACGGTCCCTCTCCCTGCACCCTAACAACCCGTGCCTGAGACTTTTCTGGTCCCTCCTATGTCTCTGCATGAGCTCAGGCTCTCAGATGGGATCCTTTGCTCAGCAATTACAGTGAGTGATGTGCTGGGCTGCATAAGGCATGGAAAGGGCCCTGTATTCATCCCCAAGAAAGTGGCTACACATCACAACCCCAAAATGTAGGTGGTGCGTTAGGAAATTTTGATTGCAAGAAGCAGTTTTTTCTTAGATCATCTCAAGTGACTCATTCTTACAAATTTCACATCTTACAAATCCTTGCATATTTCTCAAGTACCTACTTTGTGCAAGGCACTGAGCTGGGGAAGGTTTTTTTGGAAGGGGCCTCATGGCAGGAAGGAGATGGGAATCACACGGGAGCCCCCAAACAGTCATAAGGCAAGGCCTTGTGGAAAGTGGACAGTCAGGATTCATGAGTACGCCAGAGTCTGGGATGTCTGGTCGCTCCCCAGACTGTAGAAATAAATCAAGTCTCAACCGTGATGGTGATTCATTTGCTCCATCTTTCTGCTCTTCCTGCTGCCTTATCTGCCTCCATCCTTGCCTACAGCCCCTGCTCACCTGGAACTACTGCTGACTCATGCTCTACGAACACTGGGCTCTCATGGCCCTGCTACTTCATGGCCTCCGCTCGCCTGCCTCCTTGGGGTGTCTTTGCAGTTTCCTCATGTGCTATCAAGTGACTTCTCCCTCCCTGTGTCTCCGGTTTGAATCCCTGAGCCAGAGAACTGGTTATATTACCATTGGGGCAGCTTTCACTCCAAGCCAGGACATAGGCTGCTGGTCAACCTTTGGGGCAGAAAAAACAAAGGGCGTGTGTATGAGAAAGTCTAACGCAGAGAGCCATATGTAACCTTCACTCTGAGTAGGAGCTATCCATTCTCCAGGTGAAAAGGCAGGGGAAGAATTCTCAGGATAAAGGGACAGCATGTGTCAAGTCTTCAAGTGGGTGGAGTCTGGAACAGCCACAGAACCCAGACCCAGCTAGTAGGGCAGGAACATGGTGACCTGCAGGGGATGAGGCTAGAGAGGTGGGCAGGGGCTGGCATCAGGATGGAAGGGAAACATAGGAGGAGGGAAAGCGTGAGTAGCCATGAGTTTCACTGATGGGTCCTCAAGACCAGGGGTTGACAACTTACAGCCTGTGGGTCAAATCCAGACTGCCACCTGTTTTTGTGTGAACTAAGCTTGGTTTTTGTATTTTTAAATTATTGGGGGGAAAATCAAAAGAAGATTATTTCATGACATGTGAGATATATATGAAATTCAAATTTCAGTGTCCATAAACAAAGTTTTCTTGGAATTCATCAACCATCCCCATTTGCCCACACTATCTCAGCTGAGCACTGAAACTCTTAGATCCTGGAAAACCCCTATGTCCCAGGCAAGTTGGGATGGCTGGTCACCTGGAACACAGCCAGTTTCATTCAGGTACATACTGTCGAAGGCTGCTTTCAAGCTCCAGAGGCAGAGTGGAGTAGTTATGACAGAGGCCATACGGTCCACAAAGCCTAAAATATTTACTATCTGGCCATTTACAGAAAAAGTTTGCTGACTCCACCTCAAGATCAAGGAAGAGTGGATAATTTACCTGATAAAACAGGAGAATATGACTGATTGTTACTCCCATGAGAGTGTTGACCATGCCTATTCACTTTCTGCACTGGGAGCCATTCATTTTAGAAAAGCTAAATTAGATCATGTTACTTCCCTGTTCAAGATCCTTCAGTGGTTTCTCATTACACTGGGAACAAAACCCAAGGATCCCATACCTCCCTCTCAGACAGACCTCATCTCCTACTGCCCCTCCCCTTGCTCATCCTTGCCACGCCCGTCAGCGTGCTGATCCTCAAACATGCCAAGTGTGCTCCTGCCCCAGGACCTTTGCACTTGCTGTTCCCTCTATCCAGAAACTTTCTCCTAGACATATGCATACCTCACTCCTTCAGGTTATTCTTGTATCTATTCAAAGTTGTCCTTTCAGTGAAACCTTCCCCCTCATTCTAGCACTCTTCACCTGACATCACTTGTTTATTTTCTGTGTTCACACCGCGTCCACACTGTGTCAGGCACATGAGGACAGGGACCCTGTTATATCCCTAGCTCACACATGGTGGGTTTGTGATAAATATTTGTTGGATCCATGAATGATTGGTAAAGCCAAGAATTGCATGCATGTCTCCAGGGACATGTCCCCATTTATTGGACCATATAATTGCTAATCAATATTTCATTTTGGCCAATATAGTCCTGTTACAATTATGTGGCTGCCTGTCTCTGTCATCCACTGGCCTCTTTTCCTGACAAACACCTTGTCTTTAATCAGCTGAACACCTGCTCTATGGATATCTCATGCCAGATGCCAGCCCAAGATGTTGCCATTTCTCTTGCCCTAAGGATGGATGCATTAAATCCCAGGTCCAGGGATGGAATCAGGGTGATCCTTCAACCTCCTGAAACTGACAATGACATTTTACGCATAGATGCACTTTTCTAGAATGAGGGTTCAAAACTGTCATCCGACCCTCGCGAGGGTCCTCGACCCCCAGGAGGCTGAGGGGCTCTGATTTTAAGCAACAACAGTCCATCTGCCTAAATATATGCCAAGCTCTCTAGTCTGTTTCAGGCTCTCCTGTGGGGGCACCTCTGCTCTCCGATATCTTGTGATCGATGCCCGTGTTCTTAGTCCTCAGCTGGTTCCACTGGGATGTTCTCTTTGCATCTCCGGAAGGATCTGCCTTCTGCCACGTTCTGAAACCGTGTGAAGAACCAGCCGGCTCCGCCGAGGCTCTTGGGCCCCCCGTAGTGGCTGCTCCACGGAGACCATTTTCCTCCAGGCAGTGAAGAGTTCTGCGCTGAGCCACGCACACCGCGTCGTGGACCAGAGAAACTCTCGTGAGGAGAGCTGTTGGCCAGGCTCTGGCAGAATGGCTTCAAGGCGCTTGTTCACGTACATACTCTGTCAAATATCTGTGCTGCGAGATTCATGTCCTGCCAAGGTTCCCTGCCCATTTCCCAGAGTAACTGAGCGGAGGCCACGCAGCTGCGGAGGCCGAGACTCGGGCTCCTGATGGGGAGGTACTCCGAG